>NC_053491.1:6985690-7285690 GCF_905171775.1 Rana temporaria
ACCTCCAAATATGCCAACACCCCCCCCCCCCCCCCACCCCACACACCTTCCCTCCATCCCCCACCCTTACCTGTAGAATAATGATGGAGGAGACGGTCTCTTTAGGACAGATCGGTCTTCTCGGTGATCGGGGATGAGATCTGTTTCTGATCTGGGTGCAAATCTCTGCACTGTGCCAACAGAGGTCTGTGTCCTCCCAGAGTGTGATCCCCTCTCCTGGGTGATTGCTCTTTGATTCACAGCATTGTATTCTGTATTGTTATATTGTATCATTTATTATTCTATATTATCCTTTTATTATTGTTATATAATATTCAGCCCGCTGTCTGATTTCTGTTTATAAAATGTTCGATGTGATCTTCCCTGTCCTGTGTAATGTATTATTATTAGTATTGGTTCTGTTCTATTGATTATCATATGTGTGTATCATAGGATCGGTATCAGTTCGGTTCTATTGATTATTATATATGTATTGAATTATTGGTATCAGTTCTGTTTTATTGATTATAATATGTGTATGTTATGATTGGTATCAGTTCTGTTTTATTGATTCTCATATGTGTTTCCAATTATTGGTATCAGTTCTATTGATTATCATATGTGTTTCCAATTATTGGTATCAGTTCTATTGATTATCATATGTGTTTCCAATTATTGGTATCACTTCTATTGATTATAATATGTGTATCTTATGATTGGTATCAGTTCTGTTTTATTGATTATAACATGTGTATCCAATTATTGGTATCAGTTCTATTGATTATCATATGTGTATCCAATTATTGGTATCAGTTCTGTTCTATTGATTATCATATGTGTATCCAATTATTGGTATCACTTCTATTGATTATCATATGTGTATCCAATTATTGGTATCACTTCTATTGATTATCATATGTGTATCCAATTATTGGTATCACTTCTATTGATTATCATATGTGTATGTTATGATTGGTATAAATTCTGTTCTATTGATTATCATATGTGTATCCAATTATTGGTATCAGTTCTGTTCTATTGATTATCATATGTGTATCCTATTTTAAGTATCACTTATGTTCTATTGATATATAATAAAAAATAATTTAATTTTTTTTCTTGCAGTTGACGACAACGGAGCGTCTGAGGGTTTACGTTATTTTGCATAAGTTTCTAGAAGATCACAGTGCATGTTCTAAACGCTGTCATGGACATCGCGGTACAGCATGTGTGTTGTTGTCGGCCAACTTGCAAGCGGCATGTGTGCAAATCAATGACTATATCGCGTTGAATAGGACGATGTCCCCCCCCTCCACACCGTATAGGGCCGCCGTGTGTCTACGGGTGATGCTGTCCGCGGTGCGGTGTTGTGTCTGCTGGCATGCATGTGCTGCTGCTGCTGGTGCTGCTGTTGCTGGCTGCTGTCATGTCTCAGTTCAGTCTTCTATGTGGTCCTCCTTGCAGACATCCTCAATCCTGGAAGCGTTGCCTCTTCTTTTCTTTTTTTCTCCCTTTTTTATATCCTCAGCTGCAAAGAATGGTGGGCGCCCGGCGTCGTCGCCCTTGCAGAGGCCAGCCCGGTGCTGCGCCGTGCTTCGCTGCAGAGCTCCCGGTTGCTCATTGTGGCCGTCTCATAGAGAAATAACCGGCTTTCCCTTGTGTCACACCATCCATCCCTCCCTCCCCCCCTTCCACCACCACCTCACCATCACCACCACCACCTTCCTCCACTTCCCATTCTCTCTATCCTGCAGCCTGATTTGTTGCTGGGCTTTCTCTCCGCGTCTTTCTCATCCCCCCCTCCCTCCTTCCTACAACCTCCTATTTATCCCCCCCACCCTTGCATTGGATTTTCAGGGACACCCGTCTCCTATGTGATGGTCCCTCCTTGTCATAAAAGGAGGGAATGGAGGGAGGTGGGGGGGTCTGTTATGGCTCATGAGATGGATTGCTGATGCTGTGCACCTGGCTCTTATTGTCACCAGGGGGGCTCATCTCCGCAGTGTCAGATGAATTAAACGCTAGGCATGGAGAGCGGCGAGAGCGGCCCTCACCCCTGCCATTGATGAACGCGGGTCCCCCAGTGTATAGGGCTCTCCGCACGTTGCAGGAGAGGCGAGAGCGGCCCTCACCCCTGCCATTGATGAACACGGGTCCCCCAGTGTGTAGGGCTCTCCGCACGTTGCAGGAGAGCGGCCCTCACCCCTGCCATTGATGAACACGGGTCCCCCAGTGTATAGGGCTCTCCGCACGTTGCAGGAGAGGCGAGAGCGGCCCTCACCCCTGCCATTGATGAACACCGGTCCCCCAGTGTATAGGGCTCTCCGCACGTTGCAGGAGAGCGGCGAGAGGGGCCCTCACCCCTGCCATTGATGAACACGGGTCCCCCAGTGTATAGGGCTCTCCGCACGTTGCCGGATTCCATTAGCATTAATTAGGAGTTTTTTTCCTTGGCGAGGGTTAGTTGGCTTGCTGGTCAGGTTTGTAGAGAGAGAGATGAATGGGCCCCTTGGTGATTGCTTCCCGCATGTAAGAAAAAGAAGAAGGGGGACTGATCCCTCTCCTTGGGTTGCGCCTTCTGCCTTATCAAAGGCGAGCGATCAATTATTGAGACGCAGGCGCTGGTATGTAGCCTTATTGTGGCCATCTGTGTCAAAGTGATCCCTCTCTGGCCAACTGCATCAAAGTGATCCCTTTCTGGCCAACTGCATCAAAGTGATCCCTTTCTGGCCAACTGCATCAAAGTGATCCCTCTCTGGCCAGCTGCATCAAAGTGATCCCTCTCTGGCCAGCTGCATCAAAGTGATCCCTTTCTGGCCAACTGCATCAAAGTGATCCCTCTCTGGCCAGCTGCATCAAAGTGATCCCTTTCTGGCCAACTGCATCAAAGTGATCCCTCTCTGGCCAACTGCGTCAAAGTGATCCCTTTCTGGCCAACTGCATCAAAGTGATTCCTCTCTGGCCAACTGCGTCAAAGTGATCCCTCGCTGTCCATCTGTGTCAAAGTGATACCTCTCTGGTCAACTGCATCAAAGTGATTCCTCTCTGGCCAACTGCGTCAAAGTGATCCCTCGCTGTCCATCTGTGTCAAAGTGATACCTCTCTGGTCAACTGCATCAAAGTGATTCCTCTCTGGCCAACTGCGTCAAAGTGATCCCTCGCTGTCCATCTGTGTCAAAGTGATACCTCTCTGGTCAACTGCGTCAAAATGATCCCTCTCTGGCCAACTGCGTCAAAATGATCCCTCTCTGGCCAACTCTGTCAAACTAATCCCTCTCTGGCCAATTATGTTAAAGTGATCCCTCTCTGGCCAACTGCGTCAAAGTGATCCCTCTCTGACCAACTGCATCAAAATAATCCCTCTTTGGCCAACTGCATCAAAGTGATCCCTCTCTGGCCAACTGCATCAAAGTGATCCCTCTCTGGCCAACTGTGTCAAAGTGATCCCTCTCTGGCCAACTACATCAAAGTTATCCCTCTCTGACCAACTGCATCAAAGTGATCCCTCTCTGGCCAACTGTGTCAAAGTTATCCCTTTCTGGTCATCTGTGGCCCTCACCCCTGCCATTGATGAACGCGGGTCCCCCAGTGTATAGGGCTCTCCGCACGTTGCAGGAGAGGCGAGAGCGGCCCTCACCCCTGCCATTGATGAACACGGGTCCCCCAGTGTGTAGGGCTCTCCGCACGTTGCAGGAGAGCGGCCCTCACCCCTGCCATTGATGAACACGGGTCCCCCAGTGTATAGGGCTCTCCGCACGTTGCAGGAGAGGCGAGAGCGGCCCTCACCCCTGCCATTGATGAACACCGGTCCCCCAGTGTATAGGGCTCTCCGCACGTTGCAGGAGAGCGGCGAGAGGGGCCCTCACCCCTGCCATTGATGAACACGGGTCCCCCAGTGTATAGGGCTCTCCGCACGTTGCCGGATTCCATTAGCATTAATTAGGAGTTTTTTTCCTTGGCGAGGGTTAGTTGGCTTGCTGGTCAGGTTTGTAGAGAGAGAGATGAATGGGCCCCTTGGTGATTGCTTCCCGCATGTAAGAAAAAGAAGAAGGGGGACTGATCCCTCTCCTTGGGTTGCGCCTTCTGCCTTATCAAAGGCGAGCGATCAATTATTGAGACGCAGGCGCTGGTATGTAGCCTTATTGTGGCCATCTGTGTCAAAGTGATCCCTCTCTGGCCAACTGCATCAAAGTGATCCCTTTCTGGCCAACTGCATCAAAGTGATCCCTTTCTGGCCAACTGCATCAAAGTGATCCCTCTCTGGCCAGCTGCATCAAAGTGATCCCTCTCTGGCCAGCTGCATCAAAGTGATCCCTTTCTGGCCAACTGCATCAAAGTGATCCCTCTCTGGCCAGCTGCATCAAAGTGATCCCTTTCTGGCCAACTGCATCAAAGTGATCCCTCTCTGGCCAACTGCGTCAAAGTGATCCCTTTCTGGCCAACTGCATCAAAGTGATTCCTCTCTGGCCAACTGCGTCAAAGTGATCCCTCGCTGTCCATCTGTGTCAAAGTGATACCTCTCTGGTCAACTGCATCAAAGTGATCCCTCTCTGGCCAACTGCGTCAAAGTGATCCCTCGCTGTCCATCTGTGTCAAAGTGATCCCTCTCTGGTCAACTGCATCAAAGTGATTCCTCTCTGGCCAACTGCGTCAAAGTGATCCCTCGCTGTCCATCTGTGTCAAAGTGATACCTCTCTGGTCAACTGCGTCAAAATGATCCCTCTCTGGCCAACTGCGTCAAAATGATCCCTCTCTGGCCAACTCTGTCAAACTAATCCCTCTCTGGCCAATTATGTTAAAGTGATCCCTCTCTGGCCAACTGCGTCAAAGTGATCCCTCTCTGACCAACTGCATCAAAATAATCCCTCTTTGGCCAACTGCATCAAAGTGATCCCTCTCTGGCCAACTGCATCAAAGTGATCCCTCTCTGGCCAACTGTGTCAAAGTGATCCCTCTCTGGCCAACTACATCAAAGTTATCCCTCTCTGACCAACTGCATCAAAGTGATCCCTCTCTGGCCAACTGTGTCAAAGTTATCCCTTTCTGGTCATCTGTGGCCCTCACCCCTGCCATTGATGAACGCGGGTCCCCCAGTGTATAGGGCTCTCCGCACGTTGCAGGAGAGGCGAGAGCGGCCCTCACCCCTGCCATTGATGAACACGGGTCCCCCAGTGTGTAGGGCTCTCCGCACGTTGCAGGAGAGCGGCCCTCACCCCTGCCATTGATGAACACGGGTCCCCCAGTGTATAGGGCTCTCCGCACGTTGCAGGAGAGGCGAGAGCGGCCCTCACCCCTGCCATTGATGAACACCGGTCCCCCAGTGTATAGGGCTCTCCGCACGTTGCAGGAGAGCGGCGAGAGGGGCCCTCACCCCTGCCATTGATGAACACGGGTCCCCCAGTGTATAGGGCTCTCCGCACGTTGCCGGATTCCATTAGCATTAATTAGGAGTTTTTTTCCTTGGCGAGGGTTAGTTGGCTTGCTGGTCAGGTTTGTAGAGAGAGAGATGAATGGGCCCCTTGGTGATTGCTTCCCGCATGTAAGAAAAAGAAGAAGGGGGACTGATCCCTCTCCTTGGGTTGCGCCTTCTGCCTTATCAAAGGCGAGCGATCAATTATTGAGACGCAGGCGCTGGTATGTAGCCTTATTGTGGCCATCTGTGTCAAAGTGATCCCTCTCTGGCCAACTGCATCAAAGTGATCCCTCTCTGGCCAGCTGCATCAAAGTGATCCCTTTCTGGCCAACTGCATCAAAGTGATCCCTCTCTGGCCAGCTGCATCAAAGTGATCCCTCTCTGGCCAGCTGCATCAAAGTGATCCCTTTCTGGCCAACTGCATCAAAGTGATCCCTCTCTGGCCAGCTGCATCAAAGTGATCCCTTTCTGGCCAACTGCATCAAAGTGATCCCTCTCTGGCCAACTGCGTCAAAGTGATCCCTTTCTGGCCAACTGCATCAAAGTGATTCCTCTCTGGCCAACTGCGTCAAAGTGATCCCTCGCTGTCCATCTGTGTCAAAGTGATACCTCTCTGGTCAACTGCATCAAAGTGATTCCTCTCTGGCCAACTGCGTCAAAGTGATCCCTCGCTGTCCATCTGTGTCAAAGTGATACCTCTCTGGCCAACTGCATCAAAGTGATTCCTCTCTGGCCAACTGCGTCAAAGTGATCCCTCGCTGTCCATCTGTGTCAAAGTGATACCTCTCTGGTCAACTGCGTCAAAATGATCCCTCTCTGGCCAACTGCGTCAAAATGATCCCTCTCTGGCCAACTCTGTCAAACTAATCCCTCTCTGGCCAATTATGTTAAAGTGATCCCTCTCTGGCCAACTGCGTCAAAGTGATCCCTCTCTGACCAACTGCATCAAAATAATCCCTCTTTGGCCAACTGCATCAAAGTGATCCCTCTCTGGCCAACTGCATCAAAGTGATCCCTCTCTGGCCAACTGTGTCAAAGTGATCCCTCTCTGGCCAACTACATCAAAGTTATCCCTCTCTGACCAACTGCATCAAAGTGATCCCTCTCTGGCCAACTGTGTCAAAGTTATCCCTTTCTGGTCATCTGTGGCCCTCACCCCTGCCATTGATGAACGCGGGTCCCCCAGTGTATAGGGCTCTCCGCACGTTGCAGGAGAGGCGAGAGCGGCCCTCACCCCTGCCATTGATGAACACGGGTCCCCCAGTGTGTAGGGCTCTCCGCACGTTGCAGGAGAGCGGCCCTCACCCCTGCCATTGATGAACACGGGTCCCCCAGTGTATAGGGCTCTCCGCACGTTGCAGGAGAGGCGAGAGCGGCCCTCACCCCTGCCATTGATGAACACCGGTCCCCCAGTGTATAGGGCTCTCCGCACGTTGCAGGAGAGCGGCGAGAGGGGCCCTCACCCCTGCCATTGATGAACACGGGTCCCCCAGTGTATAGGGCTCTCCGCACGTTGCCGGATTCCATTAGCATTAATTAGGAGTTTTTTTCCTTGGCGAGGGTTAGTTGGCTTGCTGGTCAGGTTTGTAGAGAGAGAGATGAATGGGCCCCTTGGTGATTGCTTCCCGCATGTAAGAAAAAGAAGAAGGGGGACTGATCCCTCTCCTTGGGTTGCGCCTTCTGCCTTATCAAAGGCGAGCGATCAATTATTGAGACGCAGGCGCTGGTATGTAGCCTTATTGTGGCCATCTGTGTCAAAGTGATCCCTCTCTGGCCAACTGCATCAAAGTGATCCCTTTCTGGCCAACTGCATCAAAGTGATCCCTTTCTGGCCAACTGCATCAAAGTGATCCCTCTCTGGCCAGCTGCATCAAAGTGATCCCTCTCTGGCCAGCTGCATCAAAGTGATCCCTTTCTGGCCAACTGCATCAAAGTGATCCCTCTCTGGCCAGCTGCATCAAAGTGATCCCTTTCTGGCCAACTGCATCAAAGTGATCCCTCTCTGGCCAACTGCGTCAAAGTGATCCCTTTCTGGCCAACTGCATCAAAGTGATTCCTCTCTGGCCAACTGCGTCAAAGTGATCCCTCGCTGTCCATCTGTGTCAAAGTGATACCTCTCTGGTCAACTGCATCAAAGTGATTCCTCTCTGGCCAACTGCGTCAAAGTGATCCCTCGCTGTCCATCTGTGTCAAAGTGATACCTCTCTGGTCAACTGCATCAAAGTGATTCCTCTCTGGCCAACTGCGTCAAAGTGATCCCTCGCTGTCCATCTGTGTCAAAGTGATACCTCTCTGGTCAACTGCGTCAAAATGATCCCTCTCTGGCCAACTGCGTCAAAATGATCCCTCTCTGGCCAACTCTGTCAAACTAATCCCTCTCTGGCCAATTATGTTAAAGTGATCCCTCTCTGGCCAACTGCGTCAAAGTGATCCCTCTCTGACCAACTGCATCAAAATAATCCCTCTTTGGCCAACTGCATCAAAGTGATCCCTCTCTGGCCAACTGCATCAAAGTGATCCCTCTCTGGCCAACTGTGTCAAAGTGATCCCTCTCTGGCCAACTACATCAAAGTTATCCCTCTCTGACCAACTGCATCAAAGTGATCCCTCTCTGGCCAACTGTGTCAAAGTTATCCCTTTCTGGTCATCTGTGTCAAAGTGATCCCTCTCTAGCCAACTGCGTCAAAATGATTCCTCTCTTGCCGACTGCATCAAAGTGATCCCTCTCTGGCCAACTGCATCAAAATAAACCCTCCCTGGCCAACTGCATCAAAGTGATCCCTCTCTGGCCAACTGCGTCAAAATGATCCCTCTCTGACCAACTGTGTTAAAATGATCCATTTCTGGCCAACTACATTATGTCAAATGATCCCTCTCTGGCCAACTGTGTCAAAATGATCCCTCTTTGCTCAACTGTGTCAAAATGATCCCTCTCTGGTCAGTTGTGTCAATATGATCCCTCGCGGGCCAACTGTGTCAAAGTGATCCCTCTCTGGCCAACTGCATCAAAGTTATCCCTCTCTGACCAACTGCATCAAAGTGATCCCTCTCTGGCCAACTGCGTCAAAATGATCCCTTTCTGGCCAACTGTGTCAAAGTAATCCCTCTCTGACCAACTGTGTCAAAGTGATCCCTCTCTAGCCATCTGTGTCAAAGTGATCCCCTCTCTATCCAACTGGGTCAAAGCGATCCCTCTCTGGCCAACTGCATTTAAAATAAACCCTCTCTGGCCAACTGGGTCAAAGTGATCCCTCTCTGTCTGGACAGTCCTTACTCTGCAAAATGTCCCTTACTTGTTTATATCGTCATTTGTTGCTTTTTCTTTGCCATCAGCGTTTGCCATATGTTGGCAGCAGTGGGGGGTTTTACATACACCAGCTGGAAATGTGTGTAAATATGACTAGCCGGCTGTCAGGCGGAAGCAATTTGACAGCCTAACAGCTGTCAGGCTGATTCCACAAACCCAGAAACTGCGCCCCAACATGTCTCTCAGGCTCTGTGCTTCCATCAGTGGACCCAGCCAGGACCAGCATGGCGGGGCCACCGGGCAGAGGAGAGGAAGATCAGTGAACATCCATTTACTGATCTCCCCTTCCTATTCAGTACTCCAGATACAACTTGTAAAACGTCATTTCCGGTTTCCGGTGCCGTTTTGTCCGACCGGTGCATTAGCTTCACTCGAGGGCAGGCGAGACATCACGGGTCAAAAGCACAACCTGTCAAAATAAAAATCACATCCAGAATATTATGAAAATTTTTATTTTAGTTACATTGAAGGGAACATTTAAGGTGTCAGCACACCAAGACATTTTGGACAATTTCATAGACACACTCCTAAACCTTGTGGACGGTCTTCCCAGAAGAGGTGAAGCTGTTATAGCTGCAAAGGGCGGGGCCAACTCAATATTAAACCCTACGGACTAAGACTGGGAGGCCATTAAAGTTCATCTGTGTGTAAAGGCCGGCGTCCCAATACTTTTGACAATATATTGTAGTTGAGAGGGATCATGTTGACGCAGTTGGCCAGCAAGGGATCACTTTGGTGCAGTTGGCCAGAGAGGGATCATGTTGAGGCAGTTGGCCATAGAGGGACCAGTTTGACGCAGTTGGCCAGAGAGGGATCATGTTGAGGCAGTTGGCCAGAGAGGGATCACTTTAATGCAGTTGGCCAGCAAGGGATCACTTTGGTGCGGTTGGCCAGAGAGGGATCATGTTGAGGCAGTTGGCCATAGAGGGACCAGTTTGACGCAGTTGGCCAGAGAGGGATCACTTTGACGCAGTTGGCCAGAGAGGGATCATGTTGAGGCAGTTGGCCAGAGAGGGATCATGTTGATGCAGTTGGCCAGAGAGGGATCACTTTGACGCAGTTGGCCAGCAAGGGATCACTTTGAATCAGTTGGCTAGAGAGGGATTGCGTTGATGCAGTTGGCCATAGAATGGTCAAATGTTCCCATAGACACACTCCTAAACCTTGTGTACGGCCTTCCCAGAAGAGTTGAAGCTGTTATAGCTGCAAAGGGCGGGGCCAACTCAATATTGAACCCTACGGACTAAGACTGGGATGCCATTAAAGTTCATGTGTGTGTAAAGGCAGGTGTCCCAATACTTTTGACAATATAGTGTAGTTGAGTGGGATCATGTTGATGCAGTTGGCCAGAGAGGGATCACTTTGATGACGTAGCGCAACATGCGGTCCAGCCTTACACGCTTCGTCATCAGAAGCTCTACCACATGTAACTTCTGGAAGAATGGTCAAACATTCCCATAGACACTCTCCTAAACCTTGTGGACGGCCTTCCCAGAAGAGGTGAAGCTGTTATAGCTGCAAAGGGCGGAGCCAAATCAATATTGAACCCTATGTTCATGTGTGTAAAGGCAGGTGTCCCAATACTTTTGACAATATAGTGTAGTTGGGTGGGATCATGTTGATGCAGTTGGCCAGAGAGGGATCACTTTGATGACGTAGTGCAACATGCGGTCCAGCCTTACACGTTTCGTCATCTAACATTACGTCATCAGAAGCTCTTTCTAACACCTGTAACTTCTGGAAGAATGGTCAAACATTCCCCATAGACACCCTCCTAAACCTTGTGGACGGCCTTCCCAGAAGAGGTGAAGCTGTTATAGCTGCAAAGGGCGGGGTCAACTCAATATTGAACCCTCCGGACTAAGACTGGGATGTCATTAAAGTTCATGTGTGTGTAAAGGCCGGCGTCCCAATACTTTTGACAATATAGTGTAGTTGACTTAATGATGGCGAGAAAGAACATCTTGATGAATGATTTTTTTTTTTTTGAGCAATGAAATGAAAATCTAACTTTAGAGGAAGAGGGAACACAGAATGTTAATGTTTTCCAGATAACATCCAGGGACACAGCGGCCGCCCCTGCCGCTCATTAGAGTCACAGGGGGACCGCTGAGCTCTATTTATCAAGGACTTAGCATGAGAGATTTCTATAAAGAGAGCGTCTATCTTCTCTTTATCACATTTCTATGTTGCTGCACAGAAGGTAATAGATGGAGAAGTCCGGAGATCGCTAATAAATAAAAAGGAATTCCATCCAAAGTGGAAAAAAGAGAGGAAGAGATTATAATAACACAAACCACATGATGAGTTATGGAAGGACACGCCCACAAATTCCACAATGCCAGACGCACAATGAAAGCCCCTCTCTAATCACAGTGCCCCCCTTACATCAGGTGTCCCCATCAGAGTGACCCTTACATCAGGTGTCCCCATCAGAGTGACCCCCTTACGTCAGGTGTCTCCATCAGAGTGCCCCTTACATCAGGTGTCCCCATCAGAGTGTCCCTTTGCATCAGGTGTCCCCATCAGAGTCCCCCTTACATCAGGTGTCCCCATCAGAGTGCCCCTTACATTAGGTGTCCCCATCAGAGTGACCCCTTACATCAGGTGTCCCCATCAGAGTGCCCCTTACATCAGGTGTCCCCATCACAGTGCCCCTTACATCAGGTGTCTCCATCAGAGTACCCTTTTCATCCGGTGTCCTCATCACAGTGCCCCCTTACATCCGGTGTCCCCATCAGAGTGCCCCCTTACATCAGGTGTCTCCATCAGAGTACCCCTTACATCAGGTGTCCCCATCAGAGTCCCCCTTACATCAGGTGTCCCCATCAGAGTACCCCTTACATCAGGTGTCCCCATCAGAGTACCCCTTACATCAGGTGTCCCCATCAGAGTGCCCCCTTACATCAGGTGTCCCCATCACAGTGACCCCTTAAAAAAAGTGTCCCCATCAGAGTCCCCCTTACATCAGGTGTCTCCATCAGAGTGACCCTTTACATCAGGTGTCCCCATCAGAGTCCCCCTTACATCAGGTGTCCCCATCAGAGTGCCCCTTACATCAGGTGTCCCCATCAGAGTCCCCCCTTACAAAAAGTGTCCCCATCAGAGTCCCCCTTACATCAGGTGTCCCCATCAGAGTTCCCTCTTACATCAGGTGTCCCCATCAGAGTGCCCCCTTACAAAAAGTGTCCCCATCAGAGTGCCCCTTACGTCAGATGTCCCCATCAGAGTACCCCTTAGATCAGGTGTCCCCATCAGAGTGCCCCCTTACATCAGGTGTCCCCATCAGAGTGACCCCTTACATCAGGTGTCCCCATCAGAGTACCCCCTTACATCAGGTGTCCCCATCACAGTGCCCCCTTACATCAGGTGTCCCCATCAGAGTCCCCCTTATATCGGGTGTCCCCATCAGAGTGCCCTCTTACATCAGAGGTGTCCCCATCAGAGTTCCCCCTCACAGCAGGTGTCCCCGTTTGAGTGCCCCCTTACATCAGATGTCCCATAACAGTCCCCCCATACACCAGGTGCCCCCATCAGAGTGACCCCTTACATCAGGTGCCCCCATCAGAGTGACCCCTTACATCAGGTGTCCTCATCAGAGTTCCCCCTTACATCAGGTGTCCCCATAACAGAGCCCCCTTACATCAGGTGTCCCCATCAGACTGTACCCTTACATCAGGTGTCCCCATCAGACTGTACCCTTACATCAGGTGTCCCCATCAGAGTACCCTTTGCATCCGGTGTCCCCATCACAGTCGCCCCTTACATAAGATGTCCCCATCAGAGTCCCCCCCTTATACCAGGTGTCCCTATCAGAGTGACCCCTTAAATCAGGTGTCCCCATCAGATTCCCCCCCTACAAAAAGTGTCCCCATCAGAGTCCCCCTTATATCAGGTGTCCCCGTTAGAGTGCCCCCTTTCATCAGGTGTCCCCTCATACATCAGGTGCCCCCATCAGAGTTCCCCCTTACATCAGGTGCCCCCATTACAGTGCCCCCTTACATCAGGTGTCCCCATAACAAAGCGCACTTACATCTGGTGTCCCTATCAGAGTGACCCCATACATCAGGTGTCCCCCATCACTGGAGCTGGGGTGGGGCATAAACGTGACATCATTGGTTCTTCAAAAGAAAAAACACTGGTCCTAAAAACCAATCACTGCAGAGAAGGCGGGACTTCCTGTCTGTCTGGTGGTCCGGGTAGAACTGTCCCTTGGTCGGGGTTTCAGACTGCAGTCTATAATTTAGTGATGCCCCCCAATACATGATCATATTGTAGCTGGGGGTGGGGCTCCATTAATAATAATGACTGTAGAAGGGGCGGGGCTACTGCAGTTCTGTATAATATCATTATTATCCGCTCCCCATAGGCCGACATTCTCTGCATGCGGGTCACATGATATCAATCACATGAGATAAGGAGCCCCGCCCTACAGAATGGAAATCAATCCCCAGGACACAATGTGATCCCGGAGGAGGAGCAACGCGTTTCTCATTTAAAGGGCCAGCGAACTTAATTAAATGGATTGCTGTCGTTTAAAATAATACTAAAGGTATCGACAGGCATGTATGTAAAGGTCGCCCCTCCCCCACAATCTGTGACCGAGGGGATGACATTCAGAAATGTGTCTCTCTATTAATGACACGTCATTCCTGCAGACAGGACCAGAGTATTCCTCCACTGATACCAATGATGGGACACTATTCCTCCCACTGATACCAATGATGGGACACTATTCCTCCCACTGATATCAATGATGGGACACTATTCCTCCCACTGATACCAATGATGGGACACTATTCTTCCACTGACACCAATGATGGGACACTATTCCTCCCACTGACACCAATGATGGGACACTATTCCTCCCACTGACACCAATGATGGGACACTATTCCTCCCACTGACACCAATGATGGGACACTATTCCTCCCACTGACACCAATGATGGGGCACTATTCCTCCCACTAATACCAATGATGGGGCACTATTCCTCCCACTGACACCAATGATGGGACACTATTCCTCCCACTGACACCAATGATGGGACACTATTCCTCCCACCGACACCAATAATGGGACACTATTCTAGAGCACGCGTGCACGCACGCATGTCCCCTTTTTCCCGCCGGGAAGCTGCGGACGTCATATGACGACTCGCCCGGAGGGACAGGGGGTTCCTGTGGGCGTCATATGACAATGCGCAGTAGGGAAGTGATTAATTATATAGTTTTTTTGTGTTTTTTTTTTTACAGGACAGGGAAGCCAGCAGAGCCATGGGAGGGGGCTCAGCACAGTGACACCCCCACACTGGAGGGGGATCAGAAGCAGGCAAAACAGGGAGGGGGATCGGTGCAGGGGAAGCAATTGCAGGAACGATACCCTGTGTCTGTGTCTCTCCCTGCAGCAGCTAAAAGCCGTAAGGAGGGAGAGAAATCAGCTTTCAGCTGCTGCAGGGAGAGACACTGACACAGGGCATCTTTCTGTAATTGCCCTTCCACCCGACCACACCGATTTCTCCTGCTGTTTGGGCCCCCCCTGTGTGCCCGGGCCCCCTACAGGAGAACTGGTGGTCGTCCCACTCCCCCTATTAGCGGCCCTGGATTCTATTAAAACAGAGGTAGACCTACAAGAATATATGTGATATTCATATTCAACAACTAAAAAATAAATATAGAGGGGCAGATCCACAGAGATCTGCACCGGCGCAGCGTATGGGAGATACGCTACGCCGCTGTAACTTACTTCTTTAAACTTCGAATCCACAAAGAATTTGCGCCGTAAGTTACGGCGGCGTAGTCTATCTCTCGTGGCGTAAGGGCGCCTAATTCAAATCGGCGAGTAGGGGGCGTGTTTCATTTAAATGAAGCGCATCCCCGCGCCGAATGAACTGCGCATGCGCCGTCCCTAAATATCCCGCCGTGCATTGCGCTAAATGACGTCGCGAGGACGTCATTTTTTTTAGACGTGAATTACGTCCATCCCGATTCACGGACGACTTACGCAAAAAAAAAAAAATTCAAATTAAACGCGGGAACGACGGCCATACTTAACATGGCAAGTCTAACTATACGCGACTAAATAGCAGCTTTAACTATACGCCGAAAAAAGCCGACTAGAGACGATGTAAAGGAATGCGCCGGCCGCTCGTACGTTCGTGGATCGACGGAAATAGCTAATTTGCATACTCGACGCGGAAAACGACACGAACGCCGCCGAAGAATTGCATCTTAGATCCGAAGGCGTACGAAGACGTATGCCTGTCGGATCTAACCCAGAAGCCGTCGTATCTTGTTTTGAGGATTCAAAACAACGATACGACGTGGGGAATGTGAAAGTACGCCGGCGTATCAGTAGATACAACGGCGTACTCGCTCTGTGGATCTGCCCCAGGAAGTCCACATGTGAAATATAAGGCATGTCCAGAAATTGGTGAAAGAAGGTGACCACATCCACCTGAAGACGTCAGGTGTGACGAAACACGTAGGGCGGAGCCTGAAGGAAGAATGTCCGCGATAGAAAAAAAGCCATAACATACCCCACCCCTGCCTATACAGAGCTTTTATCTCAAACCTTTAAACTGCTCCCCACTACAGAGCCCCCCCCCCTTACTCTCACCCCTACTACAAAGCTCTCTTTGCCGCCGTCTTCATCTGCACCCTCAACGAATGCTCTGTGCCTTTAACATATTAGACAATAATGTATTTGGCGTGTTGCTCGCGCGTTCTGCAGCCGGCGAGAAGATCAGCTAATAGATTTGTTACTGTGACGCCGCAGAGATGAATGTTGCATTGAGGAAATTACCCATGACCTTTTAAACAGCCTCTCGGCAAATGTATTTCAGATTGCGTATTGAGATAAATTATTTTTGCAGTGAACGTTTATAAATTACCGGCATGGTTTTCATTTGTAATAGAAAAAAAAAAAAAAGTTCTAATGTATTTGGTGCAACAATGAGAGCGTAGCCAGACCATCTATTATTATTATTCCACCGCACAGAGACCCTGGAACGTTTCGTCCAGGAAATTGACGTCTTTTGACCTTCTGTAACAAGATCGCGACTCGGCCAACTGATCAGACAAAGAGTAGGGCGGAGTTTACACGGCGGCAGTTTCTGAAAAGCAGTTTCTGATTGCAGCGCGGGTCCCACTGACTTCAGTGGGAGAGTTTGAAAGGTGGCTCCGCCTCTTAGACTTGACAAGCCGAGTTAAATGTGACGCCAAGCATTGCAGCCGAGGCACGCGTTTCGTCCACTCCGGCTGTCTTGTTAGGATCGAAAAAACTCCACCAAACCTGCTATAGCAGTGGTAAGTGTGGCGTATCCTATGTTAAGTATGGCTGTCGTTCTCGCGCCGAGTCTTGAATTTTTTACGTCGTTTGCGTAAGTCGTTCGCGAATACGGCCGGACGTAATTTACGTTAACGTCGAAACCAATGACGTCCTTGCGACGTCATTTGGAGCAATGCACGCTGGGAAAATAATCTAACGGCGCATGCGCTGTTCGATTGGCGCGGGGACGCGCCTGATTTAAATAGTACACGCCCCCTAGCCGCGAGATTTGAATTCCGCCGGGGGATTTACGATACGCCGCCGCAACTTTAGAGGCAAGTGCTTTCTGAATAAAGCACTTGCTTCAAAAAATTGCGGCGGCGTAACGTAAATCAGATAGGTTACGCGGATCTAAAGATTCGCTAACCTATCTGAATCTAGCCCAGTAACTTTAATGGCCTCCCAGTCTTAGTCCGTAGGGTTCAATATTGAGTTGGCCCCGCCCCTTTGCAGCTATAACAGCTTCAGCTCTTCTGGGAAGACCGTCCACAAGGTTTAGGGGTGTGTCTATGGGAATTTTTGACCATTCTTCCAGGAGTTACATGTGGTAGAAAGAGCTTTTGATGACGTAATGTTAGATGACGAAACGTGTAAGGTTGGACTGCTTGTTGCGCTACGTCATCAAAGTGATCCCTCTCTGGCCAACTGCATCAACATGATCCCACTCAACTACACTATATTGTCAAAAGTATTAGGACACCTGCCTTTACACACACACAAACTTTAATGGCATCCCAGTCTTTGTCCGTTGGGTGCAATATTAAGTTGGCCCCGCCCTTTGCAGCTATAACAGCTTCAACTCTTCTCGGAAGACCGTCCACAAGGTTTAGGAGGGTGTCTATGGGAAATTTTTACCATTCTTCCAGAAGTTACATGTGGTAGAAAGTGCTTCTGATGACGTAATGTTAGATGACGAAACGTGTAAGGCTGGACCGCATGTTGCGCTACGTCATCAAAGTGATCCCTGTCTGGCCAACTGCATCAACATGATCCCACTCAACTACACTATATTTTAAAAGTGTTGGGACACCTGCCTTTACACACATGAACATAGGGTTCAATACTGAGTTGGCCCCGCCCTTTGCAGCTATAACTCTTGCAACTCTTCTGGGAAGGCCGTCCACAAGGTTTAGGAGTGTGTCTATGGGAATGTTTGACCATTCTCTGGCCATCTGCATCAAAGTGATCCCTCTCTGGTCCACTCAACTACACTATATTGTCAAAAGTATTGGGACGCCTGCCTTTACACACATGAACATAGGGTTCAATATTGAGTTGGCCCCGCCCTTTGCAGCTATAACAGCTTCAACTCTTCTGGGAAGGCCGTCCCCAAGTGTGTCTATGGGAATGTTTGACCATCTGCATCAAAGTGATCCCTCTCTGGTCCACTCAACTACACTATATTGTCAAAAGTATTGGGACGCCTGCCTTTACACACACACATGAACTTTAATGGCATCCCAGTCTTAGTCCGTAGGGTTCAATATTGAGTTGGCCCCGCCCTTTGCAGCTATAACAGCTTCAACTCTTCTGGGAAGACCGTCCACAAGGTTTAGGAGGGTGTCTATGGGAATGTTTGACCATTCTTCCGGAAGTTACATGTGGTAGAAAGAGCTTCTGATGACGTAATGTTAGATGACGAAACGTGTAAGGCTGGACCGCATGTTGGGCTGCGTCATCAAAGTGATCCCTCTCTGGCCAACTGCATCAACATGATCCCACTCAACTACACTATATTGTCAAAAGTATTGGGGGACATCTGCCTCTACACACATGAACATAGGGTTCAATATTGAGTTGACCCCGCCCTTTGCAGCTATAACAGCTTCAACTCTTCTGGGAAGGCCGTCCACAAGGTTTAGGAGTGTGTCTATGGGAATGTTTGACCATTCTCTGGCCATCTGCATCAAAGTGATCCCTCTCTGGTCCACTCAACTACACTATTTTGTCAAAAGTATTGGGACGCCTGCCTTTACACACACACATGACCTTTAATGGCGTCCCAGTCTTACAGGGGCGTCCCTAGGGGGGGGCCAGAGGGGGCCCTGACCCCCCCAACATCATGCTGTGCCCCACCATGTGCCCCCCCAAAAAAAAAATTTTTTTTTTTTTTTTTTTTTTGCAATTTTTGTATTTTGCTCCCTGAGAGGGAGAGCGTCCCCAGTCAGCTCTGCGGGGGATTCCTCCCCCTCCCTGTGCTCGCCGACACTGCATAATGCGAGCGCTCACACAACCAGATATTTTAGCCTGGGCCGTGTTTAAGTATGTGCACTGCAGACTGCAGTACACTGTAATCACTGAACTACATTATCTCCATCCCTTCTCTCCCCCCATCTGTCTCCCTCCCCCTCTCCTGTTCTTTCAAAACATTCACAATTTACTTTCACTTTCAGTTAGGAAGATAATATACAGTGCAAATTTTTTTCCTGCATCCACAGATTGCAGGAAAGAAACTTGCATGATTCCCCCATCAACAGACAGTGGTGACAGGGGAATATCCCTCCTGCCCAGCAATTATATTCTCCCGACAAACAGTGATTATCACTAGTGACTATACAGCAACCACTAGTGATAATTATAAGAGAATCTGCTCATTAATGGTTCAAATCTCAGCCAGTTTCTGCTGAACCAGCTGAGATTTAAACTGTCTATGGCTGGTCTTAGCTCTTAGGCAGCCCATACATTGATTAGCACTGTGGAGTGTCGGCTTCCTGGCATGTTGGATTTCAAACACACCCAAGCCCATCTCTATTGGTTGTAGACAGTTGAGCTCCCTGCAGGTTGCTTAGCAGCAGTGGACCCTTCTCTGACAAGCTGATCGGGATGCAATCCAGGTGATGCTCCCAGTCAAATCCTAGTCATAAATATCAGAGATTTTATTGATCAAAGCCCACACTTTACAGGCATAGAGCCCACATGGCTGCGGAACATACGTTTGATTATATATATATATATATATATATACAGGGCTCAAAATTTCAAGTCCTGAGCCACTAGCCAGGCCTCAAGAGTTACTCGCCACTAGTTGCCCCACCTAATTCATACACTGCCCTGCGCCTAATTGCACCCGTAAACACGCCCTCGTAGATTATCTCATGGAATGACAATGTTTTATGCAGAATCAAGTTACAAAATTAAATATTACCAACAACAACTTTAACAAAATGGGACAGGGCACTGGGGGCAGACCAGAGGGACAGGGCACTGGGGGCAGACCAGAGGGACAGGGCACTGGGGGCAGACCAGAGGGACAGGGCACTAGAACTGGGTCTCTTCCCCATTCTCTTGCTGTCTCCTCTGCAACTCCCATCCATCCTCTCTCTCTCTCCCATTCATCTCATCATCAGGAGCCTGTGTGTGCGGCTCCACGCTTGCATGTCCCCACTTCCCCCTTTTATTCAGGCTGGCAGAGAGGAGAGAAGCTGCAGCACAGCGGGAGGGAGTACAATCCAGCGCTGAGATCCACACAACTGCACAGCCATTGACACCATAGCACAGCACACACTGACAGCGCACAGCACACATTGACAGCGCACAGCACACACTGACAGCGCACAGCACACACTGACAGCGCACAGCGCACACTGACAGCGCACAGCACACACTGACAGCGCACAGCACACACTGACAGCGCACAGCACACACTGACAGCGCACAGCACACACTGACAGCGCACAGCACACACTGACAGCGCACAGCGCACACTGACACTGCACAACACACATTGAGACCAGTCTGTTCACAGTGCTCAGGCTAAACTGTTGGACACTTACATAGAGCACAAGGAGAAGAAAACTGCACAAACTAGAAGGCTGCCGCTCTCATGTCAGGGCAACTTTCAGTGAGCGCTGCACCGGAGTGGTAATTTTTGCAATCCTCCACCTCACTCATTACTTTCTGCTCTCCAGCTACATTGGTCGGGGCCCGGGGGAGGGGGGAGGCTCAGAGAGGTTATACTGTTAGGTCCCATGGCTTAATGAGAATTGTAAGGAGAGCACCTGTGTACTGCTCTGCCTGTGCGCGGCTCACCAGACTACTTTTCCCGAGCATGCACCTTTCCTCTTCGGCCACCAATCTCATCGGGACTCTAAGTGTAGACACAGATTGGAGGGAGATTGGTCATGCAGCCCTGTCATCACTCGCCCCCAGCTTAAATGCACTCGCCAAATGCTGGTAGGCGAGTGGAAATTTTGAGTGCTGATATATATATATATATAGATGCTAATAAATACTGTGTTTATTAGATCTGACTGGGAGCATCACCTGGATCACATGCCGATCAGCATGTCAACAGAGAAGGTTATACAGCATTACTGCTGCTAGGTGACCAGCTGGGAGCTCGGCTCTCTATAACCAATAGTGCCAGCCTTCCCCTGCATGCATCCATAATGTCACCAGCACTAGGTCCTAATAGACTGCCGCCGCTGCCAAGGAGACAGACGCAGGGACAGGACAGCTGGGGATCCCCACTGTGGCAGAACACCAGGGCCCGGTGGCAAGACAACCTTTGCAACCCTAATAGTTCTCCCACTGCTTTGGACCCTTATATTTTATTGGTGTGCTGGTGACATATATCTCTTGTTTTCTGCCACCCTGGGGGGCCCCAGTATAGTAGGAAGGGAGCTCACTGCAGAACATGTGAAAGGGCCCATAGTGGGATCGTAGTAAAGGGCCCCAGGATATATATATATATATATATATATATATATATATATATATATATATAATTGCATTTTATAGTTGGCCCCCCTACTTTTGTCCCTGTCCCCCCATGTGCCCCCCCTAAATAGGAAAGCTGGAGACGCCACTGCAGTCTTAGTCCGTAGGGTTCAATATTGAGTTGAAAAAAAAATGGGCCCCTTACAGGTGTAATGCAAAAAATAAATAAATAATAAACAAAACAGGAGGGGGGCCAGCCGGGCCCCTTACAGGTGTAATGCAAAAAAAAAATAAGATGGGCCAGATTCAGAAAACACTTATGCTGGCGTATCTACAGATACGCAGCGTAAGTGTAGAGGTGCGCCGTCGTATCTATGCGCCTTATTCGCAATACTAGATACGCCTGAAATATGGCTTCTTCCGACCGACGTAAGTCTCCTACGCCGTCGTATCTTGGGTGCATATTTACGCTGGCCGCAAGGGGCACTTCCGTTGATTTACGCGTCGAATATGCAAATGACCTAGATTACGCCGATTCACGAACGTACTTGCGCCCGTCGTATTAAGCTACGCCGTTTACGTAAAGGCTTACGTCCGGCGTAACTATACCCCTCATAAAGCAGGGGTAAGTCATGTTAGGGTATGGACGTCGGAACAGCCGGTCGATTTTTACGTCGTTTACGTAAGTCGTACGTGAATGGGGCTGGGCGTGGGTTACGTTCACGTCACAGGCATTGAGCCGGCGTATGTTGGGGAGTAAATTCGACGTGATACTGAGCATGCGCGCGCATGCGCCGTTCGTTCGGCGCTTCATTTACATGGGGTCACGATTCATTTAAATACATCACGCCCACTTTCCACCTACTTTGAATTAGGCGGCCTTACGCCGACCCATTTACGTTACGCCGGCGCAACGTTGTCGGCGAGTGCTTTGTGAATAGTGATCTTCCCTCTCTATGTTACGTCGCCGTATCGCATATCAGATGTGCTACGCCGCACTAAAGATACGCCAATGTATCTGAATCTGGCCCTATATATATATATTTTTTTTTTTTAAACGGGAAGGGGCCAGTCGGGCCCCTGGGGACCTTTAGGCTCCATTCACACTAATGTTTTTTTTGATGCATTTTGCAGGGAAAATTTTTAACATGGTTTCCTATGGAACACGTTCACATCCATGCTTTTTTGTGCCTCTGCGTTTTTGGAAAGGGTCAGGGACTTTTTTTCCTGCAAAAAGCAGCGTTTTGCATGCAATAGAATTCAATGGACCCGCATCCAAAACGCAAGTGCCGCGATTTTGCCGCGATTTGCGTTTTTTTTTACCTGTTTATAGCTGGTTGTTAAAGGAAATGTAAAAAAAAAATGACTGGCTAAAAAAAAAGAAAAAACGCAAATCGTGGTAAAAACGCACGTCAAAAAAACGCAGCAAGCACCGCAAAAACGCTCAAAAGCAACATGCATAGGTGTGAATCGAGCCTTAGGCCCCTTACAGGTGTAATGCCTGTACCCCCCTGATGGCGGCCCTGTTTGCAGCTATAACAGCTTCAACTCCTCTGGGAAGGCCATCCACAAGGTCTAGGAGGGTGTCTATGGGAATGTTTGACCATTCTTCCAGAAGAGCATTTGTGAGGTCAGGCACTGATGTTGGAGGAGAAGGCCTGGCTTGCAGTTTCCGCTCTAATTCATCCCGAAGGTGTTCTATGTGGTTGAGCTCAGGACTCTGTGCAGGCCAGTCAAGTTCCCCCACCCCAAACTCGCTCATCCATGTCTTTATGGACCTTGCTTTGTGCGCTGGTGCGCAGTCATGTTGGAACAGGAAGGGGCCGTCCCCAAACTCCTCCCACAAAGTTGGGAGCGTGAAACTGTCCAAAATTTCTTGGTATGCCGGCGCCTTAATGTCGCGTACACACGATCGGAAATTCCGCCAAGAAAAGTTTGATGTGAGCTTTTGGTCGGAAATTCCATCCGTGTGTAGGCTCCATCAGACATTTTCTGTCGGAATTTCGGACAACGAAAATTTGAGAACTGGTTCTCAATTTTTCCGTCAAGAAAAGTTCTTGTCGGAAATTCCGACCGTCTTTTTGCTTTTCCGAAGCACAAAAATCCTACGCATGCTCGGAAATCAATTCGACGCATGCCCGGAATCACTGAACTCAATTTTTCTCGGCTTGCTGTAGTGTTTTACGTCACTGCGCTCTTGACGGTCGGAACTTCCGACAACATTTGTGTGACCGTGCGTATGCAACACAAGTTTGAGGCAACTTTCCTTCAGAAAAAATCCACGGTTTTCTTGACGGAATTTCCGATTGTTTGTATGAGGCACAAGAGTTCCCTTCACTGGAACTAAGGGGCCAAGCCACACCCCTGAAAAACAACCCCCCACCCCATAATCCCCCCTCCCCCACACCATAGTCCCCCTTGCACCAGTGAACCCGCGTGATTCACCTCCAACCATGGTACCAGCAAACCTGAACCTCCTGATTTACTAAGCCTGTAACAGTGCAGCAAGGAAAGGTGACCAGGGTTTGTTACAAAATCTACAGTCACTTTGGAGCAGTGGCGGCCCGTCTATAGAGGGCGCTGGAGCGCCGCCCCCTCTGGCTCCGCACCGCCACTGAGTCTAATAACATACATTCATGCATTGCATGAATGTATGTTATTGTTGCCAGCTGCCGCTGGTCTATTCAGGTGGCCGGAACTTTAGCGCCGACCACCTGAATAATGGCAGCTGGTTCGCTGTGCGGAAGTGCCTATCAGAGCCAGCGGCTTTCCGAGTACAGCCCTCAGCCTTCTGGATGCTTATCCTTGGGACGTACGGGGGGGGGGGCGTTCCTTGGATAAGACTGACGGCCGTCTCAGCCAATCAGGTTCCCCGATTCTGGTTATCGGTAACCTGATTGGCTGAAGCGTCACCAAGGCGGGAGAAGACATCGAGGGACGTGGAAGGAGAAAGGTAATTGCATTTTACAGGGCACAGCGGCGACAATGGGCACAGAGGTGACAAAGGGCACAGTGGCATCAATGGGCCCATTGGTGACAATGGGCACAGTGGCAACAATTAAAGGGCACAGTGACATGCACAGTGGCAACAATGGGCACAGTGGCGACAATTAAAGGGCACAGTGGTGACAATTGAGGGGCACAGTGGCTGCGTTTGGTGGCATGAAATAGTGGCTGCGTTTGATGGCATGGCACAGTGACTGCGTTTGATGGCATGGCACAGTGACTGTGTTTGAGGGCATGGCACAGTGGTGCAAATTGATGGCATAGAGACTGCATTTGATGGCATGGCACAGTGGTGCAAATTGATGGCATAGAGACTGCATTTGATGGCATGGCACAGTGGTGATAATTGATGGCACAGTGGATGCGTTTGATGGCATGGCACAGTGCTGCAAATTGATGGCATAGAGACTGCATTTGATGGCATGGCACAGTGGTGACAATTGATGGCACAGTGGCTGCGTTTGATGGCATGGCACAGTGGCTGCGTTTGATGGCATGGCACAGTGGTGTGAATTGATGGCATAGTGACTGCAGTTGATGGCATGGCAGAGTGACTGCATTTGATGGCATGGCACAGTGGTGATAATTGATGACACAGTGGCTGCGTTTGATGGCATGGCACAGTGGTGATAATTGATGGCACAGTGGCTGAGTTTGATGGCATGGCACAGTGACTGCGTTTGATGGCATGGCACAGTGGTGCGAATTGATGGCACAGTGTCTGCGTTTAATGGCATGGCACAGTGGTGACAATTGATGGCACAGTGGCTGCATTTGATGGGCACAGTGAGGCTGCAATTTTTTTCTTTTTCTTTTTTTTCGTTTGCGCCCCCCCAAAAAATTTTGAGCACCAGCCGCCACTGCTTTGGAGAGAGAAGCTGAAAATATTTTTGTTGCGCTGGCCCTGACCTCCAAAGGCCTAATGGTGACCTCTGGAATCAGGGAGAGCTGGCCTCCTTCCTTGTAGAGTGGGTTACTAGGCATAGTGGGTGTAATGCAAGATGAAATGATTGGGCGCCAGTCACTTTTTGGATGCGAACAAAAGAGATTTATTGTCTCTTAACAAGAACTTGAGAAAGGGTTGGGGCCAGGACACCCTTAGGCTGATGAAATTGTAATTGGCAGACTCCGGGACAAAATTGGCAGACTCCGGGACGTTAAGGGCATTCCAGCCGGATACGGTCACTGTATTTGTAGAACTGCTATCTCCCAAGGCAACTGAACTTGCAACAGTCAATAGTAATCCACAGTAACTTGGTATAGGTCTTCTCATAGATCTCAAAGTGTCCCACTGTAGATCTTCACTCGCTGAGCTCCCAGTCTCTCACTTGTCATCACTGGATCCTCTGAGCTCTTCCACAGCTATGCCGCTGTATACTCCTGAAGCGTCACCCCGCTGGTTCCCTTGCTTGGCACGTACTGAAGCTTTCCCACTTTTCGTCATCCATCCCCGGCTAGTGAAAATGCTGCTCTGCTACTTCTTTCAGACTTACATAAACTGTCCTCTGATAACAAGAACATACCTCCCAACCGCCCCGGATTGTGCGGGACTGTCCCGCGGTAAATCCCTCGTTCCCGCGATCATTGCTAGAGTCCCGCATTTCCGCGGCACCCCCACCGCCCCCTCGATTACCGCGATACGCGCTAAATCCCACGGTCCCGCAATTGGTGATAACCCCCCCGCTCAACAACTCTGATCCACGGAATCCCCCCCCGCTCAACAACTTTGATCCGCGGAACAACAACAACTTCGTTGGGAGGTATGCTCATTTGTCCCTCATTCTGAAGTTGAAAAGTTGGGAGGTATGCAAGAAGGATGGTCCCTTAGTGGCAACTGCTCTCCTTTTACCTCTGACCTTGATCCGTGGTTGCCGGTGATCGTTCCCGATAGCAACAACTTGGTTTGAACCTCTGCAACTTGGTTGGACTCCAAGCCTGAAGTCCCAACCCTGCACTGCTTCACCTACTCCTGGATAGGCCTCAGACAGCCTAGCAACCAGGTACTCCCGAGATAGGCCTCAGGCTTCTGTCCTAGCAACCCGGGGGGCATTAAAACACTAAAGTTCAGACAACCGTCCAGGTGGCACAGAACCCCGATCACTTGACTCCGCCAAAATAAATAGGCTCTCCCAGCAGGCCGAGGGGCTAGAGAGGCCTCTGTCAAATGGCCGAGACAACCCATCCACTCATAGTCTGACTTTCCTGGACTCTTGTCAATCCAATGTCACCGGCAACAGTGCCACCCAGTGACAGAGGAGAGAAGTGCGGCAAACCCAACAATTCTAACAATTGGCCAGGACACTTACTACCTGGCAGACTAAATTAGTTAGCAACCTTGCCTAAACACCTGGGGCCGGATTCAGATACCTGAGCGTATCTGTCCGGCCCGCGTAACGTATCTCCGATACGTTACGCCGCTCTAACTTTGGGCGCAAGTACTTTATTCAGAAAGAACTTGTGCTCCTAATCACGGCAGCGTAGCGTATGTGTTGCGGCGTAAGGCCGCGTAATTCAAATGGGGATGTAGAAGGCGTGTTTTATTAAAATTTGTGTTGACCCCGCGTTTTTTACGTTTTATTTGAACGGCGCATGCGCCGTCCGTATAATATCCCAGTGTGCATTGCTCTAAAAGACGTCGCAGCAAGGACGTCATTGCTTTCGAACATGTACGTAAATTACGTCCAGCCGTATTCGCGAACGACTTACGCAAACGACGTAAAAAATTCAAAACTCGGCGCGGGAACGACGACCTTACTTAACATTAGCTGCCCCTCATATAGCAGGGGTAACTATACGCCGGAAAAAGCCGAACGCAAACGATGTAAAAAAAAAAGCGCTGGGCGGTCGTTCGTTTTTCTGAATCGGCGTAAATACTCATTTGCATATTCCTTGCGTAAAAATACGGAAGCGCCACCTAGCGGCCAGCCTGAAATTGCAGCCTAAGACAATTACACCTGTCGGATCTTAGGGAGATCTATGCGTAACTGATTCTCTGAATCAGGCGCATAGATACGACGGCCGGACTCAGAGATACGACGGCGTATCAGGAGATACGCCGTTGTATCTCCTATCTGAATCCGGGCCCAGGGTGCTACATCTTGTTGCACAATTAGCTCATTCACAGAATCACTCGAACTGAAGACCACGAATATAATATTGTCCGCAGGAAGTGGCTTTGGGCAGCTCAAGGAAAGGCCGACTACTAAAGAGAAATTTAAAGCAGAACTGAAGTCAAATTATAATTTATTTTTTTGCAAAAGTGCAAACTATGCAGAGCCCATATTACTAATTCCGTTTCAACTTTCCATTCTACTGTCAGTACTTACTGGATTAAAACTGAATCCAATTATTTCTTCACGTCTTTTTAATGCACTGACCCCACTTCTGCCCACCTCCTGAATTCTAAGTGCCCATCAGATCCTCACGATCGGCCGCGACATAAGATGCCGGGACGAGTTTCACCGGCACACAGGAACCTCTTGCATTAGGGGAAATGACCTTATAAGCTGTAAATCTGCATAAACACCAAACTAAAGTTGGAGCATACATGTGGGCTACCTAGTTGTCCCGATATCCAAACTGGCAAGAAGCAGAGCTATTGTTAAAACTATAACTACCGTATTTATCGGCATATACCGCGCACTTTTTGTGGGTGCGCGGTATACGCCGATACCTGCTTTCCCGCGCCGAGTTTTGAATACTGCGCCGACATATACCGAGCGCAGTACACTCGGGTATAGCCGGGAAGTCTCGGCACCTTCCGCGCTCACGTCAGCGCGGGTAGCCGACAATACACGAGTGTACTGCGCTCTGTATATGTCGGCGCAGTATTCAAACTTGGCGCGGGAAACGAGCGGGGAGGACGCGAGGACGCCGCAGAAGGACGCCGGACCCGACGAAGAGGACACCCGAAGCCGCAGAAGGACGCCGGACCCGACGAAGAGGACACCCGAAGCCGCAGAAGGACGCCGGACCCGACGAAGAGGACACCCGAAGCCGCAGAAGGACGCCGGACCCGACTAAGAGGACACCCGAAGCCGCAGAAGGACGCCGGACCCGACGAAGAGGACACCCGAAGCCGCAGACGAATGCCGGACCCGACGAGGCCGCCGATGGACGCCGCGCAAGACACCAAAACTGTAAGTGCAAAAAAAAACGTTTTTTCCACAGGATTGGGGGCAACTTTAGGGGTGCGCGGTATACGCGGGAGCGCGTTATACCGCGATAAATACGGTAATTTTACCCTCTAGAAATGTATCGTTAAAGCGGATGTGCCATGGGAAAAATATATTAAAAGCCAGCAGCTACAAATACTGCAGCTGCTGACTTTTAATATTAGGACACTTACCTGTCCTAGAGTCCAGCGCCGATCGCAGCAGAGGACGAGCGATCGCTCGTCTCTCTGCTGCTCCCCCCGCCATCCACGCTGAGGGAACCAGGAAGTGAAGCGCTGCGGCTTCACTGCCCGGTTCCCTACGGCGCATGCGCGAGTCGCGCTGCGCCCGCCGATTGGCTCACACGCTGTGTGCTGGGAGCCGAGTGTTCCCAGCACACAACGGGCGACAGACGGGAAGTCAGAAAAACCCGTCTTTTGCCCGTAGCGTGTGGCCGGAAGTGGGTGCAAATACCTGTCTTTAGACAGGTATCTGCACCCCCCTCCCCCCTGAAAGGTGTCAAATGTGACACCGGAGGGGGGGAGGGTTCCGATCAGCGGGACTCCACTTTAGGGTGGAGAACCGCTTTAAGTTCTATTGACAAGTTTCTGTTTGCAAAATGTTGCATCCTGTAATCCAGCGCTCAATGATAAAAAAAGTTACATCGGTTGAAGAAAAAAAATATATATCTATAAAAGTGATTAATTGGACGTCTCATAAATCCCTCTCTAGGAAGACTCCAGGGGAAAACACCGGATAGAATTACAATGAGGCGGAATCACGACGCGGCTGGAATGGTAATCTGAGGACAATCTCTGAGGAACGATTGGCCTAGTAAACGCTGAAGACCCGGCATAGCGGAATATTACATGGAATGGGAATCCAGGGTGGAAATAAAATAGACATCTATGATAAATCAATCAGGCCTTGGTGTGAAGTGGTTGCCTCACCGCCTGGCACACTCGGCATTTTTTTATCTTGCAAACACAGAACCCGGGAGGGATAAACCACCTGCATTGTATACATAGAGAGATAGTCAGGGCCGCCATCAGGGGGGTACAGGCAGTACACCTGTAAGGGGCCCGGATGGCAACCCCCTTCTTTTTTTCTTTTTTTTTATAAAAAAAAAATTGTAAGGGGCCCGGAAGTCCCAAGTGGCAACCCCACTTTTAAAAAAAAAAAAATATTATAATTTTTTTATATATATATATATATATATATTATATATATTTCTATTTTTAAATTTTACGTTTTTTTTTAATTAAAGGGCCCAGAGGTCCCCAGGGTCTCGGATGGCAACCCCCCTTTTTTTTTTATTGTTTTTTAGTTTTTTTTATATATATATTTGTATTTCTTTTTCCTTTTTCTAAAGGGCCCCGGGTGGCAACCCCCCTTTTAAAAAAAAAAATATTATAATTTTTTATATACAGTATATATATATATATATATATATATATATATATATATATATATTTTATATATATTTCTATTTTTTTATTAAAGGGCCCAGAGGTCCCCAGGGTCTCGGATGGCAACCCCCCCCCTTTTTTTTATTGTTTTTTTATTTTTTTTTAATATATTTTTTTATTTCTTTTTCCTATTTTTAAAGAGCCCAGAGGTCGCCAGGGCCCTGGATGGCTACCCCCCTTTTTTTTTATAATTTTTTTTTATATATATATTTTTTTATTTCTTTTTTTTTGTAAGGGGCCCATAGGTCCCGAGGGCAACCCCCCTCATTTATTTTTTATTCGTCAGCACCCAAAGCCCCCCGACCTCAATTTGTGGCGGCAGCACCCCCCCGCTTCTCAATTCGCGGCAGCACCCCCCCCCCCCCCCCCCCCTGGCGGCCCTGCTCATAGTGACTAGTGTTGAGCAGAATATGCCATATTCGATTTCGCGATATATCTCGAATATATATTCGAATATTCGAGATATATTCGCTAAATTCGAATATTCGTGATATTTTATCGAAATTAAATGATTGCGATTTTTCGCTATTGCGAATGCGAAAATAATTGCGATTTTTTGATAACTGCGGTAGGAGCACTCTGATTGGCTCAGAATATTTGTGATATTTTATCGAAATATCGCAACATGCGAATGCGATATTTATTGCGCAATTTCGACAAATGCTGTAGGAGCACTCTGATTGGCTCAGAATATTCGTGATATTTTACAATACAAAATAATTGCGAATATTCGGCAAATGCGGAAGGAGCACTCTGATTGGCTCAGAATATTCTTGATATTTTACAATACAAAATAATTGCGAATATTCGGCAAATGCAGAAGGAGCACTCTGATTGGCTCAGAATATTCTTGATATTTTACAATACAAAATAATTGCGAATATTCGGCAAATGCGGAAGGAGCACTCTGATTGGCTCAGAATAGAAAATAAAAAGTGTTTTGCATTGGTGGTGATTCTTTACTCTATCCATCTGTCACAGCCGTTTGTCAATCAAACACCTTGAAGATTGAACACGTTCATGCTGCATGCTTTGGACTTTTTTTCACTTCACATATCAAAGACATTTTTATGAAAGATTATTTTTCTATTATTGGGACTATATTTCTTTATATATTTGTTTCACTGTGTATTTCACAAGTTATTTGCGCTTGCTTATTTTATAATTTGCCCACATGTCTTGTCACTAGACATATTTTTTATTCTTGTAGAGCGACTCCATTTTCTGTCTTGTATTAATTTATGTTGTATAACATTTTTGAGTTGCTGCTGTATTCTCCCCTTTTTTTAAGGTATGCGCAATTTTTTCCTTCTTACAAAAAAAAATAATATCAAACATACAAATATTCATAACATACACAAAGCCCCCCCCCCCCCCTTTTGCATCAGAGACAATCAGAGTTCTCCTACCACAGTTATCGAAAATTCGCAATCATTTTCGCATTCGCAATAGCGAAAAATCGCAATATTTTTTTTTTCAATTTGGCAACATAAAAGGATCGCATCAGCTTAGCTACTCGGCCCAGGGTCTCTAATCATACCAGCAATGCTTTTAGACGTCGATAGGATGTGATCTGTTTTAAAAATCAAATTGAAAAAATGCGAATATTCGGAATTGCGAATATTCACCGCGAAATTCGAAATATAGCGCGATTTCTCGAATATGCTATATTCGAGTCGAATATTCGCAATGCGAATATTCGTGAGCAACACTAATAGTGACGGACTCCACATAGCGGACTTTACAATGAGGGATCGCTTCATAGGCTGTGAGTACACATTGGGCCAGGTGGTCCCACTTAGTTAGCAGACAGACCCCCCCCCCCCAAGGGTTAGAACTGTTCGACTGAAGCCGATTAACCCTACGTTCCACACCTATGCAGGTTTTTTTTAGTGCGTTTTGCAGTTTGAAGAAACGCACTCCAGTCCATTTTAACAAGTTTCCCTATGGTACTAGTTTCTATGCGTTTTGTTAAAAAAATTAAGACAGATGTTAAAAAAATATAAATATTTTTATATTTTGTTACAAAATTTTGCAAACGGGTAATTTTTCTCCTTAATTGATGTACGCTGATGAGGCTGCACTGATGGGCACCGATGGGCAGCATTGATGGGCACCGATGGGCTGCATTGATGGGGACTGATAGGCTTCATTGATGGGCACCGATAATTGGCACTGGTGAGCACTGATAGGCGGCACTGGTGGGCACTGATAGGCGGCACTGATAGGCGGCACTGATGGGTGGCACTGAAGGGCATTGATGGGTGGCACTGGTGGGCACTGAGAAGTGGCACTAATAGGTGGCATTGATAGGTGGCACTGATAGGTGGCAGTGATGGGCACTGATAGGTGGCAGTGATGGGCACTGATGAGTGGCAGTGATGGGCACTGATGAGTGGCAGTGATGGGCACTGATGAGTGGCACTGATGGGCACTGATGAATGGCAGTGATGGACACTGATGAGTGGCATTAATGGGCACTGTTTGGTTACACTGATAGGCAGTATTACTAGGTGGCACTGATTGCCATCACAGGTGGGCATTGATAGGTGGCACTGTTGGCATTGATAGGTGAAACTGTGGGCATTGATAGGTGGCACTGCAGGCATTCATAGGTGGCACTGTTGGCATTGATAGGTGAAACTGTGGGCATTCATAGGTGGCACTGCTGGCATTGATAGGTGGCACTGTGGGCACTGGCAGGTGGCAATGGCAGGTGGGCACTGGCAGGCGGTATTTTTGGGCACAGAGGAGGCAGATGTGCCTCCTTCCTCTTCAGGACCGATGTCCCTTGTAAACAAGCCGGTGATCGTCAGCTGTCAGCGAGAGGAGGGAAAAAAAACGATTACCGATCCTTTGTTTACATCATGTGATCAGCTGTTATTGGCTGACAGCTGATCACATGAATGAATGAATGAACGACTTGTATAGCGCAACGCATGCAAACTAAATCGCCTCTGGTAAGGGGTTGGGACCAGCCCCTTACACGGATCTGTGGGGGTGCGCGTTGCGTGTGCAAAGGGGAGGAGGTCTATTGACGTCCTCCCGGATTATCAGACCCACGTTGTATCCGTCATTTGACTATAGTGCGGGCCTCTAGTGGTTAAATATACAGATTATGGCATTTAACCACTTCCCATCCCAGCCATGGTGATATGACGTCCGCAGGAGGGATCTCCCATCCTGAGGCGGGCGTCATGTGACGTCCTGGGCTTCCCTGGCCGTCTAGGGGGCGCCTGCGCACCCGCCGCATCACCCGGGAGCTGGTGCGCATGCCCAGCGGCCATCGTGGCACCCACGATTACCGGCAACAGAGCCAGGGACGTGGTGGATCTGTGTGTCCTGTCAGGGAGAGGAGACTGATAGTGTGTTCCTTGTACGGAGGAACACTGATTGGTCCCTCCCTCTTGTGAGTCCCCTCCCCCTACAGTTAGAATCACTCCCTAGGTAACACATTTAACCCCCTTGATCGTCCCCTAGTGTTAACCCCTTTCCCTGCCAGTCACATTTATACAGTAATCAGTGCATTTGTTTAACACTGTTCGCTGTATAAATGGCAATGGTCCCAAAAATGTGTCAAAAGTGTCCGATGTGTCCGCCGCAATGTCACAGTCACGATAAAAATCGCAGATCGCCGCCATTACTAGTATAAAAATAAAAAATGCCATAATTCTATCCCCTATTTTGTAGACGCTATGGGCCATATTCTTATACATCTAAGGCGGCGGAACGTATGTACTTTACGTTACTCCGCCGCAAGTCTAAGTGGCAAGTGCCTGATTCACAAACCACTTACCTGTAAACTTGCGGCGGCGTCGCGTAAAGTCCACCCGCGCAAGCCATCCTAATTCAAATGATCCTGGCAGGGGGCGTGGATCATTTAAATTAGGCGCGCTCCCGCGCCGATCGTAATGCGCATGCTCCGTCGGGTAAATTACCCGACGTGCATTGCGCTAAATGACGTCTCACGGACGTCATTTGTTTTGACTGTAACGTAAATGGCGTCCAGCGCCATTCACGGACGACTTACGCAAACGACGTTAAATTTTGAAATTTCGACGCGGGAGCGACGGCCATACTTAACATTGAGTACGCCACCTAGGGGGCATCTTTATCTTTACGCCGCGTATCGCTTACGGAAACAACGTTAAAACACTACGGCGGGCAAGCGTACGTTAGAGAATCGGCGTGACTAGTCATTTGCATATTCTACGCTGACCGCCACCTAGCGGTCAGCGTAAATATTGCAGCCTAAGATACAACGGCGCAAGCCGTCGTATCTTAGGCATGTTTAAGTGTATCTCAGTTTGAGAATACACTTAAACATAGGAAACGGACTTACGTAGGCGTATCTGCTGATACGCCTACGTAACTTGTTTAAGAATATGGCCCCTTAACTTTTGCGCAAACCAATCGATAAACGCTTATTGCGATATTTTTTACCAAAAATATGTAGAAGAATACGTATCGGCCTAAACTGAGGACATTTTTTTTTTAAATGGGGATATTTATTATAGCAAAAAGTAAAAAATATTGTTTTTTTTATTTTCAAAATTGTCGCTCTATTTTTGTTTATAGCGCAAAAAATAAAAACCGCAGAGGTGATCAAATACCACCAAAAGAAAGCTCTATTTGTGGGGATAAAAAAAACATAAAACTTTCATATGCGTACAGTGTTGTATGATCGCGCAATTGTCATTCAAAGTGCGACAGCCCTGAAAACGAAAAATTGGCCTGGGCAGGAAGTGGTTAAAGATATATATTATAACCAGCCCTCAAAATTTACACTCGCCTGCTCCCATTTTGCGAGTAAATTTTGAGGGCTGGCGAGTGTGGGCTGCCTGGGAGCAAGCGAGGAGAGTCGCCGCTGCAGCTGCTGTCACCCGCCGCCGCTGTCTGGTTGTTCAAACCGCGGGGAACATTACAGCTTTCATTTCAATAGCTGTGTTCCCCGCCCGTGCGTCATATACAGCCCCTCCCCCTTGTCTGGGCACTTTGATAGACAGATCACCCGTCCCAGGATTGGATGGGTAATCTGTCTATCAAAGTTTCTCGGACAAGGGGGGAGGGGCTGTATATGACGGGGAACACAGCTATTGAATTGAAAGCTGTAATGTTCCCCGCGGTTTGAACAACGCGGCCGCGGCGGCTCTGGCTCCTCTCCTACCCAGCACAGGTAGGGTGACCACATTTCCAAACTACCATTCAGGGACACCCCCCCTTCCCAAAAATCAGCTTGTGCTGTAACGAATCACAGCACAGTGATTGGACACAAGAGGCGGGATTTATGATTTCTCTAATCAAAAGCAGGGGGCGGGGACTGTGCTCCTCCAGGCATTCCCGGCCAGGATAAGTACTGTGAGTGAGTAAAGAGGTGATGTGGCGGCCTTTTTTGGGGGCATCAGATTGGCCGGGGGGGTGGCTGTGTCAGTTTCATTCCGGGACACTGTATTGTCCTGGAATGAATGTGCCCGGGACAGACCTGCAAAATGCGGGACTGTCCCGGGCAATCCGGGACACGTGGTCACCCTAAGCACAGGTAGGCTGCAATGTGGGGGAACTCTGGCTGCAATGTGGGGGGAACTCTGGCTGCAATGTGGGGGAACTCTGGCTACAATGTGGGGGAACTCTGGCTGCAATGTGGGGGAACTCTGGCTGCAATGTGGGGGGACTCCTGGCTGCAATGTGGGGGGACTCTGACTGTAATGTGGGGGAACTCTGGCTGCAATTTTGGGGAACTCTGGCTGCAATGTGGGGGAACTCTGGCTGCAATTTTGGGGAACTCTGGCTGCAACGTGGGGGAACTCTGGCTGTAATGTAGGGGAACTCTGGCTGCAATGTGGGGGAACTCTGGCTGTAATGTGGGGGGCTCCTGGCTGTAATGTGGGGGAACTCTGGCTGCAATGTGGGGGGAACTCTGGCTGCAATGTGGGGGGACTCCTGGCTGCAATGTGGGGGAACTCTGGCTGTAATGTGGGGGAACTCTGGCTGCAATGTGGTGGAACTCTGGTTGTAATGTGGGGGGACTCCTGGCTGTAATGTGGGGGAACTCTGGCTGCAATGTGGGGGAACTCTGGCTGCAATGTGGGGGAACTCTGGCTGCAATGTGGGGGAACTCTGGCTGTAATGTGGGGGGACTCCTGGCTGTAATGTGGGGGAACTCTGGCTGCAATGTGGGGGAACTCTGGCTGTAATGTGGGGAAACTCTGGCTGCAATGTGGGGGAACTCTGGCTGTAATGTGGGGGGACTCCTGGCTGTAATGTGGGGGAACTCTGGCTGTAATGTGGGGGAACTCTGGCTGTAATGTGGGGGAACTCTGGCTGTAATGTGGGGGAACTCTGGCTGTAATGTGGGGGGACTCCTGGCTGTAATGTGGGGGAACTCTGGCTGTAATGTGGAGGGACTCCTGGCTGCAATGTGGGGGAACTCCTGGCTGCAATGTGGGGGAACTCTGGCTGTAATGTGGGGGAACTCTGGCTGCAATGTGGTGGAACTCTGGCTGTAATGTGGGGGGACTCCTGGCTGTAATGTGGGGGAACTCTGGCTGCAATGTGGGAGAACTCTGGATGCAATGTGGGGGAACTCTGGCTGCAATGTGGGGGAACTCTGGCTGTAATGTGGGGGGACTCCTGGCTGTAATGTGGGGGAACTCTGGCTGCAATGTGGGGGAACTCTGGCTGTAATGTGGGGGAACTCTGGCTGTAATGTGGGGGAACTCTGGCTGTAATGTGGGGGGACTCCTGGCTGTAATGTGGGGGAACTCTGGCTGTAATGTGGGGGAACTCTGGCTGTAATGTGGGGGAACTCTGGCTGTAATGTGGGGGGACTCCTGGCTGTAATGTGGGGGAACTCTGGCTGTAATGTGGAGGGACTCCTGACTGCAATGTGGGGGAACTCTGGCTGTAATGTGGGGGAACTCTGGCTGTAATGTGGGGGAACTCTGGCTGTAATGTGGGGGAACTCTGGCTGTAATGTGGGGGAACTCTGGCTGTAATGTGGGGGGACTCCTGGCTGTAATGTGGGGGAACTCTGGCTGTAATGTGGAGGGACTCCTGGCTGCAATGTGGGGGAACTCTGGCTGCAATGTGGGGGAACTCCTGGCTGCAATGTGGAGGAACTCTGGCTGTAATGTGGGGGAACTCTGGCTGTAATGTGGGGGAACTCTGGGTGTAATGTGGGGGGACTCCTGGTTATAATGTGGGGGAACTCTGGCTGTAATGTGGGGGAACTCTGGCTGCAATGTGGGGGAACTCTGGCTGCAATGTGGGGGAACTCTGGCTGTAATGTGGGGGGACTCCTGGCTGTAATGTGGGGGAACTCTGGCTGCAATGTGGGGGAACTCTGGCTGTAATGTGGGGGAACTCTGGCTGTAATGTGGGGGAACTCTGGCTGTAATGTGGGGGGACTCCTGGTTGTAATGTGGGGGAACTCTGGCTGTAATGTGGGGGAACTCTGGCTGTAATGTGGGGGAACTCTGGCTGTAATGTGGGGGGACTCCTGGCTGTAATGTGGGGGAACTCTGGCTGTAATGTGGAGGGACTCCTGGCTGCAATGTGGGGGAACTCTGGCTGTAATGTGGGGGAACTCTGGCTGGAATGTGGGGGAACTCTGGCTGTAATGTGGGGGAACTCTGGCTGCAATGTGGGGGAACTCTGGCTGTAATGTGGGGGAACTCTGGTTGCAATGTAGGGGAACTCTGGCTGTAATGTGGGGGAACTCTGGCTGTAATGTGGGGGAACTCTGGCTGCAATTTAGGGGGGAATCCTGGCTGCAATGTGGGGGAACTCTGGCTGTAATGTGGGGGAACTCTGGCTGTAATGTGGGGGAACTCTGGCTGTAATGTGGGGGAACTCTGGCTGTAATGAGGGGGACTCCTGGCTGTAATGTGGGGGAACTCTGACTGTAATGTGGGGGAACTCTGGCTGTAATGTGGGGGAACTCTGGCTGTAATGTGGGGGAACTCTGGCTGCAATGTGGGAGAACTCTGGATGCAATGTGGGGGAACTCTGGCTGCAATGTGGGGGAACTCTGGCTGTAATGTGGGGGGACTCCTGGCTGTAATGTGGGGGAACTCTGGCTGCAATGTGGGGGAACTCTGGCTGTAATGTGGGGGAACTCTGGCTGTAATGTGGGGGAACTCTGGCTGTAATGTGGGGGGACTCCTGGTTGTAATGTGGGGGAACTCTGGCTGTAATGTGGGGGAACTCTGGCTGTAATGTGGGGGAACTCTGGCTGTAATGTGGGGGGACTCCTGGCTGTAATGTGGGGGAACTCTGGCTGTAATGTGGAGGGACTCCTGGCTGCAATGTGGGGGAACTCTGGCTGTAATGTGGGGGAACTCTGGCTGGAATGTGGGGGAACTCTGGCTGTAATGTGGGGGAACTCTGGCTGCAATGTGGGGGAACTCTGGCTGTAATGTGGGGGAACTCTGGTTGCAATGTAGGGGAACTCTGGCTGTAATGTGGGGGAACTCTGGCTGTAATGTGGGGGAACTCTGGCTGCAATTTAGGGGGGAATCCTGGCTGCAATGTGGGGGAACTCTGGCTGTAATGTGGGGGAACTCTGGCTGTAATGTGGGGGAACTCTGGCTGTAATGTGGGGGAACTCTGGCTGTAATGAGGGGGACTCCTGGCTGTAATGTGGGGGAACTCTGACTGTAATGTGGGGGAACTCTGGCTGTAATGTGGGGGAACTCTGGCTGTAATGTGGGGGAACTCTGGCTGCAATGTGGGAGAACTCTGGATGCAATGTGGGGGAACTCTGGCTGCAATGTGGGGGAACTCTGGCTGTAATGTGGGGGGACTCCTGGCTGTAATGTGGGGGAACTCTGGCTGCAATGTGGGGGAACTCTGGCTGCAATGTGGGGGAACTCTGGCTGTAATGTGGGGGAACTCTGGCTGTAATGTGGGGGAACTCTGGCTGTAATGTGGGGGAACTCTGGCTGTAATGTGGGGGAACTCTGGCTGTAATGTGGGGGGACTCCTGGCTGTAATGTGGGGGAACTCTGGCTGTAATGTGGAGGGACTCCTGACTGCAATGTGGGGGAACTCTGGCTGTAATGTGGGGGGGACTCATGGCTGTAATGTGGGGGAACTCTGGCTGTAATGTGGGGGAACTCTGGCTGTAATGTGGGGGAACTCTGGCTGTAATGTGGGGGGACTCCTGGCTGTAATGTGGGGGAACTCTGGCTGTAATGTGGGGGAACTCTGGCTGTAATGTGGGGGAACTCTGGCTGTAATGTGGGGGAACTCTGGCTGTAATGTGGGGGGACTCCTGGCTGTAATGTGGGGGAACTCTGGCTGTAATGTGGAGGGACTCCTGGCTGCAATGTGGGGGAACTCTGGCTGCAATGTGGGGGAACTCCTGGCTGCAATGTGGAGGAACTCTGGCTGTAATGTGGGGGAACTCTGGCTGTAATGTGGGGGAACTCTGGTTATAATGTGGGGGAACTCTGGCTGTAATGTGGGGGAACTCTGGCTGCAATGTGGGGGAACTCTGGCTGCAATGTGGGGGAACTCTGGCTGTAATGTGGGGGGACTCCTGGCTGTAATGTGGGGGAACTCTGGCTGCAATGTGGGGGAACTCTGGCTGTAATGTGGGGGAACTCTGGCTGTAATGTGGGGGGACTCCTGGTTGTAATGTGGGGGAACTCTGGCTGTAATGTGGGGGAACTCTGGCTGTAATGTGGGGGAACTCTGGCTGTAATGTGGGGGGACTTCTGGCTGTAATGTGGGGGAACTCTGGCTGTAATGTGGAGGGACTCCTGGCTGCAATGTGGGGGAACTCTGGCTGTAATGTGGGGGGGACTCATGGCTGTAATGTGGGGGAACTCTGGCTGGAATGTGGGGGAACTCTGGCTGTAATGTGGGGGAACTCTGGCTGCAATGTGGGGGAACTCTGGCTGTAATGTGGGGGAACTCTGGCTGTAATGTGGGGGAACTCTGGTTGCAATGTAGGGGAACTCTGGCTGTAATGTGGGGGAACTCTGGCTGTAATGTGGGGGAACTCTGGCTGCAATTTAGGGGGGAATCCTGGCTGCAATGTGGGGGAACTCTGGCTGTAATGTGGGGGAACTCTGGCTGTAATGTGGGGGAACTCTGGCTGTAATGTGGGGGAACTCTGGCTGTAATGAGGGGGACTCCTGGCTGTAATGTGGGGGAACTCTGACTGTAATGTGGGGGAACTCTGGCTGTAATGTGGGGGAACTCTGGCTGTAATGTGGGGGAACTCTGGCTGTAATGTGGGGGGACTCCTGGTTGTAATGTGGGGGGACTCTGGCTGTAATGTGGGGGAACTCTGGCTGTAATGTGGGGGAACTCTGGCTGTAATGTGGGGGGACTCTGGCTGTAATGTGGGGGGACTCCTGGCTGTAATGTGGGGGAACTCTGGCTGTAATGTGGGGGGACTTCTGGCTGTAATGTGGGGGAACTCTGGCTGTAATGTGGGGGAACTCTGGCTGTAATGTGGGGGAACTCTGGCTGTAATGTGGGGGGACTCCTGGCTGTAATGTGGGGGAACTCTGGCTGTAATGTGGAGGGACTCTGGCTGTAATGTGGGTGAACTCTGGCTGCAATTGTGGGGGGAACTCTGGCTGTAATGTGGGGGAACTCTGGCTGTAATGTGGGGGAACTCTGGCTGTAATGTGGGGGAACTCTGGCTGTAATGTGGGGGAACTCTGGCTGTAATGTGGGGGGACTCCTGGCTGTAATGTGGGGGAACTCTGGCTGTAATGTGGAGGGACTCTGGCTGTAATGTGGAGGGACTCTGGCTGTAATGTGGGGGAACTCTGGCTGTAATGTGGGGGAACTCTGGCTGTAATGTGGGGGAACTCAAAAGTAAGTACACCCCTCAGTCACATTTTTGTAAATCTTTTCATGTGTAAATTTGCTGGCAACAAAAGCGAGTACACCCCTAAGTGAAAATGCGAATAAGCAAAAGTTCCACTTTAGTCATCTCCTCAAGTGCCCCAGGAACCCTAAGTCCTGGGGTGCTCTAGTATGCAAATGTTGGTCCAGAGGTGGACCACCCCATCCTGTCTACCACACCTCCATAGTAATGGGCCAATAGGAAGGTTTGTGAGGTGGAAGTGACATTGTAAATCCTGCAGAGCTGGTGCAAGGATTTTTGACACTCTAGGCGAAACCTCATTTGCCCCCCCCCTCGTCTCCACCCCTGACTCCACCCCCTTTGCCATGCACATGTATACCCCACTTTCTTAATGAAGTGCCTATCAGATGCAGCCTCACCAGAGCCCATCAATGCAGCCTCACCAGAGCCCATCAATGCAGCCTCACCAGAGCCCATCAATGCAGCCTCACCAGAGCCCATCAATGCAGCCTCACCAGAGCCCATCAATGCAGCCTCACCAGAGCCCATCAATGCAGCCTCACCAGAGCCCATCAATGCAGGCTACCAGAGCCCATCAATGCAGCCTCACCAGAGCCCATCAATGCAGCCTCACCAGAGCCAATCAATGCAACCTCACCAGAGCCAATCAATGCAGCCTCACCAGAGCCAATCAATGCAGCCTCACCAGAGCCAATCAATGCAGCCTCACCAGAGCCCATTAATGCAGCCTCACCAGTGCCCATCAATAAATGTTTGCTTGCTTCCATTCATTCGGGGATTGGGGACACATACACAGTCCTCCGACGCCGCTGCGCCTCTGACGCTATGTGCGAATGGAGCAGCGGCTGTCTGCTGATGCTGAGACTTAGTTGCTTGTTGCAGAGAGAAGAGAGTAGGAACACCAGTGGCCGGGCGCCCCCCCAGGCAGCAGTGCGCCCTAGGCGGCTGCCTAGTTTGCCCAGTGGTAACACCGGCCCTGAACTCCTAGATAGGACTTCTTTGTCCATTGTCTGCTCGGCGCGGTGTTGAGAAGATGGGTGGAAATAATAGTCCATCACATCCAGCCCGTTCTTTTACATTCGATCCTCATTTTATTACAGCGGAGCACCAATCTGTGCTGCCAATGCCACGGACCAGTGGCGGCTGGTGCTCCAAATTATTGGGGGTGGCGCAAACAAACAAAAAAAAAAACAATTGCAGCCTCACAGTGCCCATCATACACAGCTACTGTGCCCATCAATTGCAGTCACTGTGCCCATCAAAGGCAGCCACTGTGCCCATCATACACAGCTACTGTGCCCATCAATTGCAGCCACTGTGCCATGCCATCAATTGTCGCCACTGTGCCATTAATTGTCGCCACTGTGCCATGCCATCAAACGCAGCCACTGTGCTATTAATTGTCACCACTGTGCCCATCAATTGTCACCACTGTGCCCATCAATTGTCACCACTGTGCCCATCAATTGTTGTCACCACTGTGCCATGCCAAACGCAGCCACTGTGCCATGCCATCAAACGTTACCACTGTGCCCATGAATTGTTGTGACCACTGTGCCCATGAATTGTTGTCACCACTGTGCCCATCAATTGTTGTCACCATTGTGCCCATGAATTGTTGTCATCACTGTGCCCATCAATTGTTGTCACCACTGTGCCCATCAATTGTTGTCACCACTGTGCCCATCAATTGTTGTCACCATTGTGTCCATAAATTGTTGTCACCATTGTGCCCATCAATTATTGTCACCATTGTGCCCATGAATTGTTGTCATCACTGTGCCCATCAATTGTTGTCAGCACTGTGCCCATAAATTGTTGTCACCACTGTGCCCATCAATTGTTGTCACCACTGTGCCCATCAACTGTTGTCACCACTGTGCCCATCAATTGTACTTGCCACTGTGCCCTGTTAAATTCTGCCACTGTGCCCTGTAAAACGTCCCCATTTCAGCCCGGCACTTACCTTTTTGGGGTCAGCCATCCTGCTTTCACCGTCCCTCGATGTCTTCTCCCGCCCTCGATGACGCTTCAGCCAATCAGGTTACCAGAACCGGAGAACCTGATTGGCTGAGACGCCTTTCAGTCTTATCTAAGGAGCGCATCCCTAGTGGGTTCCTTGTATAAGCTTCCGGGACCTGAGGGCTGTACTTGGAAAAGCTGTTGGCTCTGATAGGCACTTCCGTACAGCCAACCAGCTGCCGTTATTCAGATGGCCGGACATGAGCGCCGACCATCTGAATAGAACAGCGGCAGCGACGATAATAACATAGATTTGTGCAATGCATGAATCTATGTTATTAGACTCAGTGGCGGTGAGAACCAGAGGGGGCGGCGCTCCAGCGCACTCTATGGACGAACCGCCACTGCCACGGACACTCCGATCCATTCCTATCATATACAGTAAAACCTCGGATTGCGAGCAGAATTTGTTCCCGGAAACACGCTTGTAATCCAAAGCACTTGTATATCAAAGCGAATTTCCCCATAAGAAATAATGGAAACTCAGATGATTCGTTCCACAACCATTTATTCATAAGTCCTTCCGTTTATAGTCCATGTAAAAAGATTATAGCGATGTGATTGGTTGTCTGACCATAACATGTCCATCCACCAATGGAAGCCTCCACAAGGGGATTAGAAGCAAAATCCATCAGACGCTACAGAGTATAAAAGAGAAGAGAGGCGCCTCCAATAGCTAGATTCAGAAAGACTTAGGCTGGCGTATCAGTAGATACGCCAGCCTAAGTCTGAATTTGCGCCGGCGCTAATTTAGGCGTATTCTGGTAACCAGATACGCTTAAATTAGGCTCAGATACGAGCGACGTATGTGTCTTACACCGTCGTATCCCAAAGTGTCATTTTTAGGCTGACCGCTAGGTGGCGCTTCCATTGCGGTCGGCATAGAATATGTAAATCACTAGATACGCCTATTCACGAACGTACGCCCGGTCGACGCAGTACAGATACGCCGTTTACGTAACGCATTATCAGGCCTAAAGTTATTCCATCAAATAGCTGGAATAGTAATGGTAAGTATGGCCGCCGTTCCCGCGTCGAAATTCGAAAATTTTACGTCGTTTGGGTAAGTCGTCCGTGAATAGGGATTTACGTAATTTACGTCCACGTCGAAACCAATAGGACCGTGCGGCGTACTTTGCCGCAATGCACACTGGGATATGTACACGGACGGCGCATGCGCCGTTGGTAAAATACGTCAATCACGTCAGGTCAACCCCCATTAACATAAAACACGCCCCCATAGCCGAATTTGAATTAGGCGCCCTTACGCCCGCCCGATTTACGCTACGCCGCCGTAACTTAGCAGGCAAGTACTTTGTGACTCATGTGCTTGCCTCGCTAACTTACAGCGGCGTAGTGTAAATGCCATACGCTACGCCGCCGCAACTATGCGCTCGCCATCCTGAATCTAGCTACAAGTGTAGCAATAAGTTGCTAAATGTTGAACCTAGGGTTGTCCTGATGCCACTTTTTTTAGAACATCAGCAGCATGGCCGGGCATCTGTTTGTGAGCCAAGGAATCTATTGTGAGTGCAGCTCCGAAGACGGAGATGACCCCCCCCCCCCCCCCCCCCCCCCGGTGCTTTATTCCTTAATGAATCCGAATATTTTCTTTTACATTGGATGAATAGAAGTCAGTGACAGGGAGAAGAAGGTCAGTGGAGCACCAAGTGACTGGGCCGCCCCGCGTCGCCCTTATTAGAAAGGTCGATGAGAAATGCGGCGCTCACAGATCTCCTAATGAGGAAATATTACTCTATGATGACTATCATTACTCACGGGTTTAATAGAACTCGGGATGTGGAAAGTGCCGCCTAATAGACCTGCTGAGCAGCTGTGACAGTGAGAGCCGCCGTACCATCCGGGGCAAGGTTGGGAAAGAAGTGTCAGCGAGTGTCGGGTCCCCCGGGCTACTATAGCCGTATATAAGATCCAAATATAAAGAACACAACGGGGGGCGACACCAGTGTTAATAGAGTCCGAGGGGCAGATCCACAAAGATCTGCCCCGGCGCAGCGTATCCGAGATACGCTACACCGCCGTAACTTACTTGTGTTATCTTCGAATCCTTAAAGATTTCTCGCCGTAAGTTACGGCGGCGTAGTGTATCTCTGGCGGCGGAATTCAAATCGGTGAGTAGGGGGGCGTGTTTCATTTAAATGAAGCGCGTCCCCGTGCCGAATGAACTGCGCATGCGCCGTCCCTAAATTTCCCGCCATGCATTGCGCTAAATGACGTCGCCAGGACGTCATTTTTTTTAACATAGACGTTCATCCCGATACACGGACGACTTACGCAAAAAAAATAATTCTAATTAAACGCGGGAACGACGGCCATACTTAACATGGCAAGTCTAACTATACGCCGCAAAACACCAGCTTTAACTATACGCCGGAAAAAGCCGACTAGAGACGACGTAAGAGAATGCGACGGCCGCGCGTACGTTTGTGGATCGTCGGAAATAGCTAATTTGCATACTAGACGCGGAAAACAACGCAATCTCCACCCAGCGGACGCCGAAGTATTGCATCTACGATCCGAAGCCGTACGCCTGTCGGATCAAACCCAGATGCCGTCGTATCTTGGTTTGAGGATTCAGTGTGCACCATGATGCACGTGCATACGCCCAGTCGCCTCCAATAGGGAGCGGCCATCTTGGGTATTGGACATTATGCCAGGTCTCTGGGACAGTCTTCATCGGCTTGTTTCCCGACACGCCTCCTATATTCATAACTATAGATTCCAACCATCCCTCTAAAGCGGGGTTCTCCAAACTTTTCAGTATGGGGGCCACATTGTATATTTCGCAAAGGTTCATGGGACCAAACAAAAATAAAAATATTGTATAAATGAATGAATGTGCTATAAGAAATAACTTAAAATCAGAAGCCTGCCCACCACATCGGGCCCCCCGTCACATCAGATGCCCTTCTTACACATCAGAGTCCCCCCATTCCACCAGGTTTACCAACAGAGGGCTGGATTCAGGTAGATCTGCGCATTTTTACGGCGGTGCGGCGTATCGTATTTACGCTACGCCGCCGTAAGTCAGAGAGGCAAGTGCTGTATTCACAAAGCACTTGCCTCCTAAGTTACGGCGGCGTAGCGTAAATGGGGCCGGCGTAAGCGCGCCTAATTCAAATGAGGATGAGGGGGCGTGACGTGATTGACGTTTTGTACGAACGGCGCATGCGCCGTCCGTGGAATTTCCCAGTGTGCATTGCTCCAAAGTACGCCGCAAGGACGTCATTGGTTTCGACGTGAACGTAAATTACGTCCAGCCCCATTCACGGACGAGTTACGCAAACGACGTAAAATTTTCAAATTTAGACGCGGGAACGACGGCTATACTTAACATTGGCTACGCCACCTAGGGGGCAGCTTTATCTTTACGCGGCGTATCTCTTACAGAAACGGCGTATCTTTACTGCGACGGGTAAGCGTACGTTCATGAATCGGCGTATCTAGGGCCAGATTCTTGTAGATCCTGCGGCGGCGGCGCGTAAGCCATTTACACTACGCCGCCCCAACTTACAGGAGCAAGTGCTGTATTCCCCAAACACTTGCTCCGTAGTTTGGGGCGGCGTAGTGTAATTGGCCCGGCGTATCCCCGCATAATTCCAAGGGGGTGGCTTGTATTTAAATTAAGCGCGCCCCCGTGCCGTTCGAACTGCGCATGCGCCGGGCTTAAAATAGCCCAGTGCGCATGCTCCAGTTATCGACGGAAAACGTCAATGACGCCGATGTGTGCGTCATTGACGTAAAGTCATATTTAAGAACGACTTAGTAAAACGACGTACCCGACGGGAAAAGACGACGCGGACCCGACGCCATACTTAACATGGCATACGTGGGACTGGCGTAAGGTTACCCCTCATATAGCAGGGGTAACCTTACGCTTACGCAAACGACGTAAGCGACGGTTACGCGACGCGATTTCGTTCGGGAATCGGCGTATCAGGCTCATTTGCATAAACAAATGAGACCTGAACGTAAACGCCATCTAGCGGCCGGCGGCGAATTACATTTAGGATCCGACGGTGTAAGTGACTTACACTAGTCGGATCCTAGCCTAAATCCGGCGTATCTTGTTTTGTGAATACAAAACAATGATACGCCGGTGGGAAATTCGATTTACGCCGGTGTATCAGTAGATACACCTGCGTAACTTGTTTGAGAATATGGCCCCTAGTCATTTACATATTCTACGCCGAAAACAACGGAAGCGCCACCTAGCGGCCAGCGAAAAAAATTGCCCCCTAAGATACGATGGCGCAGACCGTCGTATCTTAGCTAGGTTTAAGTGTATCTCAGTTTGAGCATACACTTAAACTTACGCCGGGCTTAGATTCCGAGTTACGTTGGCGTATTACTGATACGCCGGCGTAATTCTTCTGTGAATCCGGCCCAGAGTCCCTATAATTAATACCGTATATACTCGAGTATAAGCCGAGTTTTTCAGCACATTTTTTTGTGCCGAAAATGCCCCCCCTCGGCTTATACTCGAGTCACCTTTTTGCGCCTGATCTCCTGGACTTTGGGGACCCGGTACTTGGCACCTTAGCCCCTCTCTTCCTCTACAAGTGTGCAAAGTTTGTTGTCCGGGGAACCTACGGCCGGGGGGCACCGATTTTTCAAACCCGAGCACCCCTTCCATAGACTCCCATGATAAATGGTAATTTCTCCGGTGAATTTGGGGACCCGGTACCGGACGGTCGTAGGTCCCCTGGACCTGTAACTTGACACACATGTAACCCCATTTCTCCTCTACAAGTGTTCAAAGTTTGCTGTCTGGGGGACCTACAGCCGGGGAGCACCGATTTAAATTTTGCGCAAACCAATCGATAAACGCTTATTGTGATTTTTTTTTACCAAAAATAGGTAGAAGAATACGTATCGGCCTAAACTGAGGGGAAAAAATGTTTTATATGTTTTTGGGGGATATTTATTACAGCAAAAAGTAAAAAATATTGAATTTTTTTCAAAATTGTCGCTCTATTTTTGTTTATAGCGCAAAAAATAAAAACCGCAGAGGTGATCAAATACCACCAAAAGAAAGCTCTATTTGTGGGGGAAAAAGGACGCCAATTTTGTTTGGGAGCCACGTCGCACGACCGCGCAATTGTCTGTTAAAGCGACGCAGTGCCGAATTGTAAAAACCCCTTGGGTCATTTAGCTGCCTAAAGGTCCGGTCCTTAAGTGGTTAAGGCTGACCTAGGAAGGATTTATATTGATTTTTATTTGTTTATCACCGCTGTCGGAGGATCGCTCTCGCAGCAGAGTCAGAAGTGAGAGGTCCCCCGAGGTCTGACAGTTGCTGCCTTGTCAGTTGCTGATAACACACATGAGGCTCAGTTCAGAAAACGATAACATATGCAGGATTGTCATTACCGGGAGTGATTCTCCTTTCCTATTACTGAAAATAGATTTTCCACTTCACTGAAAGGCATTATTACCGTGCGCCCAACATCATTTCACTACATACATCTTCTATTTACAGAACACATTCATTTTTAGGTATTTTGTATTTTGATATAAATGCACAGAGTTCAGAGCAAGATTACTCCTTAAAATATCCAACAGAAGTTACCGTATATACTCGAGTATAAGCCGAACCGAATATAAGCCGAGGCACCTAATTTTACCACAAAAAAATGGGAAAACGTATTTATTGACTCGAGTATAAGCCTAGGGTGTCCATCTGCATGCCTCACTGTGCCTCACTTTGCCTCACTGGGGCAGATCCACATACATCTGCGCTGGGCGCAGCGTATCTAAGATACGCTACGCCGCTGTAACTCACTTTTAGTTGGTTTGAATCCTCAACGAATCCGTGCCATAAGTTATGGCGGCGTAGCGTATCTCTTGCGGCGTAAGGGTGCGGAATTCAAATTCGGCGGGTAGGGGGGCGTGTTTCATTTAAATGAAGCGTGTCCCCGCTGCCGAATGAACTGCGCATTGCTCCAAATGACGTTGCAAGGACGTCATTGGTTTCGACGTGAACGTAAATGGCGTCAAGCCCCATTCACGGACGACTTACGCAAACGACGTAAAATTTTTAAAATTATACGCGGGAACGACGGCCATACTTAACATTGAGTACGCCACCAGATAGCAGCTTTAACTATACGCCGGAAAAAGCCGAACGGAAACGACGTAAAAAAAATGCGACGGCCAGTCGTACGTTCGTGGTCCTTGCGACGTCATCCAAATGACGTTACAAGGACGTCATTGGTTTCGACGTGAACGTAAATGGCGTCAAGCCCCATTCACGGACGACTTACGCAAACTACGTACATTTTAAAAAATTATACGCGGGAACGACGGCCATACTTAACATTGAGTACGCCACCAGATAGCAGCTTTAACTATACGCTGGAAAAAGTTGAACGGAAACCACGTAAAAAAAAAAATGCAACAGCCGGTTGTACGTTCGTGGATCATCGGAAATGGCTAATTTTCATACTCGACGCGGATTACGACGGGAACGTCACCGAGCGTACACCGAAAAATTGCATCTTAGATCCGACGGCGTACGAAGACGTACGCCTGTCGGGTCTAGCCGAGATGCCGTCGTATCTTGTTTTGAGGATTCAAAACAAAGATACGACGCGGGAATTTTTAAATTACGCCGGCGTATCAGTAGATACACCGGCGTAATTTCTTTGTGGATCTAACCCATTGTGTCCATGTGCATGCCTCAGTGTGTCTATGCCTCACTGTGCCCATGCCTCACTGTGTCCATGCCCGAATTTGAAAAATCGGTGCTCCCCAACCGTAGGTCTCCCAGACAACAAACATTGCACACTTGTAGAGGAAGAAAGGAGCTATATGTGTGCCAAGTTCCGGGTCCAGGGGACCTACAAAAGGCTAGTACCGGGTCCCCAAAGTCACCGTAGAAATTACCATTTAACATGGGAGTCTATGGAAGGGGTGCACGAATTTCAAAAATTGGTGCTTCCCGGCCGTAGGTCCTCCGGACAACAAACTTTGCACACTTGTAGAGGAAGAGAGGGGCTACATGTGTGCAAGGTTTGGGGTCCAGAAGACCCACAGTTGGCCAGTACCGGGTCCCCAAAATCTGCAAGATCAGGCACAAAAAGGTGACTCGAGTATAAGCCGAGGGGGGCATTTTCAGCACACAAAAAATGTGCTGATAAACTCGGCTTATACTCGAGTATATACGGTATGTATCTAAAATACATATATATATATGTTGTATTATTATATTATAAGTCCAAAATTGACAAGGCCAGATTTCAGTCCAGGATAAGTCTATTTTACACATCAAACCATTACTCAGGCCACATGTAATCTAATTACATATTAGAGGGAGCTTATTAGTATGCAAGAATGCAAAATTAGGAATAGGTGATGATTGAAGCCGGCTGGGGTCATTATCTGTCACTCTGAAAGACCGGATGTAGATCAAAGACGGGGAAATCAAATTGCTCAGCTATTCAGTGGATAGGGAATATAATCCTGGAGGTGAGTCTTGTCACTCAGAATATTCTGGCCTAGATTCAGGTAGAATTAGGCGGGCGTAGCGTTATCTCAGATACACTACGCCGCCGTAAGTTTGAGCAGAAAGTCCTGTATTCACATAGAACTTGCGCTGAAACTTACGGCGGCGCAGTGCAACTGGGCCGGCGTAAGCCCGCCTAATTCAAAATAGGCTGGTTGGGGGCGTGTACTATGTAAAATACTAGTGACCCCACGTATTTGACGTTTTTAATGAACGGAGCATGCGCCGTCCGTGGACCGATCCCAGTGCGCATCCTCCAAATGACGTCGGAAAATCGTCATGCTTTCGACGTGAACGTAAATTACGCAAACGACGTAAAAATTTAAAATTTCGACACGGGAACGACGGCCATACTTAACATTGGCTGCGCCATGTCTTTGGTGGAATAACTTTACGCCTGAAAACCCCTTACGTAAACGGCGTATCTTTACTGCGACAGCCGGGCTTACGTTCGTGAATCGGCGTATCTAGCCGATCTAAATATTCTAGGCGTAAATCAGCGTACACGCCCATATCGGCCAGCGTAAATATGCAGTTAAGCTACGACGGCGTAGGAGACTTACGCCGGTCGTATCTTAGCAACATTTAAGCGTGTCTCAGTTTGAGCATACGCTTAAAGTTGCGACGGCGGGGATTCGGACTTGCGACGGCGGGGATTCGGACTTACGACGGCGTATCTACTGATACGCCCGTCGTAAGTCTATGTGAATCCACCCCTCTCTGTATGAATATGGCACAGGTCTAGAAGTGATCAGAATATTCTCTGTGTATTCTCTGGGTATGGCACAGGTCTAGAGCTGATCTAGTCAGATGGGACTTTGAATGACTCTGTTGGATTTGTATCGTCTGTGGAATTTGGACTTTATTCTGTATTGGAAGTCAAATAAATGCACTCTCTGGAGAGCCTGGTGTGTTGCTGCGGAACAACATAATGTATAGTTATCATACTAACACCTAAATATCAATTATCTAACCAGACTACACTATAATATGACTTCACTACACTCCGCTAGGCCTTGCTACCCCCCCCCCCCAGATGGGGATGGCCTCCTGCTGCTGCCTAGTGCTCCATTCTCCACATATCCTGGCCGACAACTCCTCCCCAGTGGGAGCTTATATGGGAGGCCTGTCTCCTGCCAATTCCAATTGGGGATTGGTCAGGGTTCCTCACGTGAGCTCCCTGCCACTCCAGTCCTGTGCCCTGCCCAGGGGAGGGCTGGCAGCCTTAGGCCTGGGGGTGCAAGTTCAGTCAATTGGCCCATTGAACCACCGAATCAGCTCACCATCCATGGCCCATCTGGTTTTTCAATGCAGCCTCACCAGTGCAGCCAACCTGATCACTGGGGCAGGCTACATGGGGTGTATGAGGGGAGGGTGGGGTGGTCAGCTATGGGTGTCAGGGTCTCTCTTTCTCTCTCACCACAGTGATCTCAGCAGGTCCTCCTGGGGGGGTAATGCTCCTGGGGTCAAGTTGCAGCCAGCACCCAGCCCTGCGTCACAACTCCCTGGCACACCCTGCTTCCAAGAATCCGTTCCCTGGGAGTTGTAGTTTCCTCTGCGCTGCTCTGTTTTCCACCCACCGGGAGCTTGAGCGTGGAATACAACTCTCGGAATGCAACAGCTACCCTGTTTCCCCAAAAATAAGACCCACCCCAAAAATAAGACCTAGCATTATTTTCCAGGAGGCCTGCAATATAAGCCCTACCCCGAAAATAAGCCCTAGTTTAAAATTCTTTTAAAATCCTATAATTCACTCTGGAGAGCTCCGGCGGGTCACAGAAGCGCATAGCGGCGCTATAACGAAAGTATTTGGCACAATTATATTACAGAAACACACACATTGTACATTATATAATACTCTAATAGAGTGGATTATAGGATTTTACAAGCATTTTATCTCAGTTTATACTGGGGATTCCTGTCAGGCAGGGAGGGAGAGGGGGAGAGAAGAACGCACATTACATGGTAAGACCTACCCCGAAAATAAGCCCTACTGTGTCTTTTGTTGCCAAAATGAATATAAGACCCAGGCTTATTTTCAGGGAAACACGGTAGTGGTCGGCCGCCATGGCCATGCCCCCGACCCAAAAGAAAATGGTAGCAGGCAGCGGCTGCCGGCCATAAGTCAGGGCGGCCTGGGAGACAATTGCCACTCTGCCCCCCGGCCCAGCCCTGCCCCTCTTCCAGATCATTTTCCCTGGAAGCAGGGGGAGGCGCCTCAGATTTAGAGCGCAGGTGATCACAACCACTTCTACACTAACCACTCCCTGCGCCCCCCAGAGATCAAAACAAGCAGGCCTAGCCTGAAGCATAGGCCTGCCTAAATTAACCTGCACAGTTTCCCTTACCAAAAATCCTACTCTAGCACCTACCTATAGTAGAGGGCGCGCTACATTTGTTAGCTAGAACAACGCTAATATTTTAGGTGAAAGTCATCCGGTGACTTTGAATTAATGGCTCTGCTAGAAATGATTTCTGTCCATGGCCTTTGATGACCTCAGGAAACGTAGATACAATGAATGTTCTCATGGCTCTTTTACTGGGCATGTCTATAACAAGAGGAAACGTGCAAAAGAAGACGGAGAAAAGTTATTTTTATATCCTTCTTTGAATAATAGAGCACAGATCTGCTCCACACAGCGAGAATTATACTTCACACATTGCTGGTATTGGCCTACCTGGCATAAAAATCTATTCTTTTTTTTAATCTTCTCTAAGGAGTCCGGTATTATCCAGAGTGATTTACATTAATTATACAATCGCAGAATTTACCACTATGGAGCTAAACCTCAGCAGAGAGTACAATATATAGGGCCAGATTCACAAAAGGGATACGACGCTGTATCTCCTGATACGCCGTCGTATCTCTGTTTCTATCTATGCGGCTGGTTCATAGAATCAGTTACGCATAGATATCCCTAAGATCCGACAGGTGTAATAGTTTTACACTGTCGGATCTTAGGATGCAGTACCGCGGCCGCCGCTGGGGGGAGTTCGCGTCGTAAACCAGCGTCGGGTATGCAAATTAGGAGTTACGGCGGATGCCCGACGGATTTTCGCATTCGCTACGTCGCCGCTAGTCTAGTTTCCTGTCGCAAAGTTAGTCGTCGTTTTAGGTGCCCTAACTTTAGTCAGCAAACGTATTGCTGTCTAAAGTATGGCCGTCGTTCCCGCGTCGAAATTTAAAATTTAACGTCGTTTGCGTAACACGTCCGGGAATACGGAAGTACGCTACGCGCGTCGCCGTTCGAAAAAATGACGTCACGGCGCGCAAAGCACGGCGGGAGTTAGGAAACGGAGCATGCGCAGTAGGTCCGGCGCGGGAGCGCGCCTAATTTAAATGGCACACGCCCATTTGAATTGGCCCGCCTTGCGCCGGAGGCCGCGGGCGTAGTTTTCTTAGCAAGTGCTTTTTGAATCAGGCACTCGCGATGAAAACTTGCGGCGGTGTAACGTATATCCACGATACGTTACGCTGCCGCGATTCTACGTGAATCTGGCCCATAGTCCTGTAAGAAGAAGGTAGACATGTGCACTGCCTAAAAATTTGTTTTTTGTTTTTTTCCATTTCTTTGCTTTTTTCGAAAATTCAGGAAATTCGGAATTCGAAAATTCGGAATTCCAAATTTTCGAATTTTCGGAAAATCGGAATTCGGAAATTAGAAAATTCAGAAATTCAACTTTCCAAAATTCCCATTTTTCGAATTTGAGATTTTCGAATTTTAGATTTTGGAAAATTTTGCAATTTCCAAAAATTTTGCAATTTCCAAAAATTTTGCAATTTCCGAAAATTTTGCAATTTCGAATTTTTCGAATCTCGAATTTTCTAATTTCCGAAATTCCGTAAATTCTAAAATTTGAAAATTCGGAAATCCGAAATTTTGAAAATTCTGAAATTTAAATATTTGGAAATTCTGAAATTTCGGAATTAACGAATTTGTCAAAATTCGTTAAAAAGCGAATTCAGAACTAAACGAATTGCACATGTCTAGAAGAAGGGCAGCAGCAACGCTCTGTAAGTAGGCTCCTGCTTCAGGCAACTGACCTTTTCCCTCTGACATCAGTGATAGAAGGCCTTTCACCTTCTTGGTGCGTCAGTTGCTCGTTCTAGGAAGAGCCTGGGACAAAAATACAATTTTGCCATTCATTTAATATTAATTGTACTAGTATTAAAATGATTATATTATTTAGTATTTAATAAGTTATTTAATACATATTTATTTTAATTATTGCTATTACTATTGTTTAGTTTTTCATAAATAGTTTAATAAATATTTATTTTAATTATCTTTATTTGTGTTATTGCTGTTATTTATTATTATTATTATTATTATTATTATTATTATTATTATTATTATTATGTGTGTTTATGAATATTTATTTTTATTAATAGTATTATTATGATTATAATTATTTATTATTTAATAAACAATTTGTTTAAAATGTATTTGTATTATTTCTAGTTATTTATTAATAATGGCAATAATAAGAATACTTATTATTTTTACTATTGTTATTATTATTAATAAATTAAATATATTTAGTATTGAATCAATTTTTTTTTTTTTTATTATTATTGCGATTATTTTTAGGAATTATTTGTGTTATTATCATTTATTCAATATTTAATATTGCATAAATGATCTTTTATTATTTTTACTACTTTCTCTTTTATTATTATTATTATTATTTGTTAGTATTTTTATTAGTGAGCGCGCCCGCACGGCGGGAAATTCAAAGCGACGTATGGGTACGTTGCTTTGCCCGGCCAAGCCGCTCTGCCGAAGTGTACGTGCGTGAAGAGGTCGGCAAGTGGTTAATCAATTATTGTAAAAATTGATTAATAGTTTTAAAATCTCTACTGAGTTTGTTGAAACAATTGTATACAAATTGTGTCTTAATACAGTGCATTTATGTCTTTGTAGCTGTGAGACAATACACATAATGCTTTACTGCACCTGATGAAGCCGATTGGCGAAACATGTCAAACGAAGAGCATATGTCTTAAAAGAGAAGTATGTTTTTTTAACCATACTTACCTAGGTGGATACAGCATTGGACCGATGCTGCAGCTGTCCCCTGGGACACCGAGCCACCGAACACTGCCGTTGGCTCGGTTCTCACTCCTCCCCGAGCAGAGCAACGCTGACTATCAGTCAGCATCACTTCTGCTCTACTTCTCCACATTCATTGGAGCTCTGAGCCATGGAGGGGAGGGGAGCGGGCGTCTCAGCAGCTCGCTGAGACTGCCATCAATCAAGGCAGCTGATGGATCGTGATGACTCGCTTCCTCCGACTGATGGCAGTGATGTGAGAGTGGACTTCAGACCTCTCTCCACTGAAAACGGGTCACAGGAGTGACGCAGGGTTAGGGGAGGCGGCGTCCGTGCGCCCTCTATGAATGGGCCGCCGCTGATGGTGGTGGCTGAATCATGTAAAACCGATAAAAAGAAAATTAGGTCAAAAGCTACTGCCAAAGGCAGCAACCAATGAGTTTTTACCTTTTATTTTATGAAACAATTAACCACTTTAGCCCCACGGAACAATTGGCTGCCCAAAAAATGCCATTTTTTGCATTTCGGCACTGCGTCGCTTTAACCACTTAAACCCCGGACCATATTGCTGGTCAAAGACCAGAGCCCTTTTTGCGATTCGGCACTGCGTTGCTTTAACTGACAATTGCGCGGTCGTGCGACGTGGCTCCCAAACAAAATTGGCATCCTTTTTTTCCCACAAATAGAGATTTCTTTTGGTGGTATTTGATCACCTCTGCGTTTTTTGCGCTATAAACAAAAATAGAGCGTCAATTTTGAAAGAAATTAATATTATTTACTTTTTGCTATAATAAATATCCCCCAAAAATATATAAAAAAACATTTTTTTTCCTTAGTTTAGGCCGATACGTATTCTTCTACATATTTTTCGTAAAAAAAAATTTGCAATAAGCGTTTGTTGATTGGTTTGCGCAAAAGTTATAGCGTTTACAAAATAGGGGATAGTTTTATGGCATTTTTTATTAATATTTTTTTTTACTAGTAATCAGCGATTTTTTTTTTCGGTACTGCGACATTATGGCGGACACTTCGGACAATTTTGACAAATTTTTGGGACCATTGGCATTTTTATAGCGATCAGTGCTATAAAAATGCATTGGATTACTATAAAAATGCCACTGGCAGTGAAGGGGTTAACACTAGGGGGGCGGGGAAGGGGTTAATTATGTTCCCTGGGTGTGTTCTAACTGTAGAGGGGGTGGGACTCACTAGGGGAAATGACTGATCTTCTGTTCATACATTGTATGAACAGAAGATCAGCATTTCTCTCCCTCTGTAACAAGCGATCGAGTGTGCCCGGCGGCGATTGCGCAACTACGACAACGACAGCGGCTGGTCGGCAACTAGTTAACTGACAATTGCGCGGTCGTGCGATGTGGCTTCCAAACAAAATCGGCGTCCTTTTTTCCCCACAAATAGAGCTTTCTTTTGGTGGTATTTGATCACCTCAGCGTTTTTAATTTTTTGCGCTATAAACAAAAATAGAGCGACAATTTTGAAAAAAACGCAATATTTTTTGCTATAATAAATATCCCCAAAAAATATATAAAAAACTATTTTTTTCCTCAGTTTAGGCCGATACGTATTCTTCTACATATTCTTGGTAAAAAAAATCTAGTAATTGCGGTGATCAGCAATTTTTATCGTGACTGCGACATTATGGCGGACACATCGGACACTTTTTACTCTATTTTGGGACCCTTGTCATTTATACAGCGGTCAGTGCTATAAAAATGCACTGATTACTGTGTAAATGACACTGGCAGGGAAGGGGTTAAACACTAGGGGGCAAGGAAGGAATTAAGTGTGTCCTAGGGAGTGATTCTAACTGTGAGGGGGGCGTGGCTTACTGTGACACAATATTGATCACTGCTCCAAATCACAGGGAACAGACGATCAGTGTCCTGTCCCTGGGAGAACAGGGAAATGCCTTGTTTACATAGGCATCTCCCCGTTCTGCAGCTCCGTGACAAGATCGCGGGACAGCGGCGGACATCGAGTCCGCGGGTCCCGCCGGCACGGAGACCACGGGGGTCGCGCGCGTGGTCCCCCGTATGGCGGCAGCTTCAAAGCAACGTACCTGTATGTTGCTTTGCCTGCCTGTGCCATTCTGACGACATACAGTATATCTACGTGAGGCGGTCGACAAGCGTTTAAACAAGAATTCTAATTGGATGCAATGGGCCAGTTTTCTTTTCCCCAGTTTTAGAGAATCAGCCCCCGAAAAAGGTGGAACTCGCACATTCCCGGGTCAGGAGATCGACATCTAATGTCTGTGGGTCAGTGACGGTGCGTCCATAGAGGACGCGGGAGCATCGCCCCCTCTCTCTCCTGCACCGCCACTGAAAAACAATACATAGATTCATGCATTGCATGAATCTATGTATTGTCGCCGTCGCGCCACTATTCAGATGGCCGGCCCCCAGGTGGCTTTGGAAGTGTCTATCAGAGCCAGCGGCTCTGATAGGCTTTCCGATTACACCAGGGGACGCAGGGGGTGTGCATTCCTTGGTTAACACTGACAGGCGTCTCAGCCAATCAGGTTCACCGGTTCTGGTTACCGGTAACCTGATTGGCTGAAGTGACATCGAGGGCGGGACTACTGCAAGGGATCGTGGAGCAGGATCCGAGGATGGCTGACCGAGAAAGGTAACTGCCAGGCGGGGGGGGGGGGGTAATCTGGCGACATTTTAGGGGGAAACTGGCGGCAATTGATGGGCAGAGTGGCTGTGTTTGGCATGGCACAGTGGCGACAATTGATGGGCACAGTGGCAACAATGGCATGGCACAGTAGTGACAATTGATAGGCACAGTGGCTGCGTTTGGCATGGCACAGTGGCGACAATTGATGGACACAGTGGCGACAATGGCATGGCACAGTGGCGACAATTGATGGCACAGTGGCTGTGTTTGGCATTGCACAGTGACAACAATTGATGGGCACAGTGGCGACAATGGCATGGCACAGTGGCGACAATTGATGGCACAGTGGCTGCATTTGGCATGGCACAGTGGTGTCAATTGATGGGCACAGTGGCGACAATGGCATGGCACAGTGGCGACAATGGCATGGCACAGTGGCGACAATTTAAAGGCACAGTGGCGACTATGGCATGGCACAGTGGTGACAATTAATGGCACAGTGGCTGCGTTTGATGGCATTGCACAGTGGCAACAATTGATGGGCACAGTGGCTGCATTTGATGGCATGGCAAACTGGCGACAATTTGATGGCACAGTGGCGACAATTTTATGGCAAAGTGGCTGCGTTTGATGGGCACAGTGGCGGCAATTGATTTGCACAGTGAGGCTGCAATTGATGGGGTTTTTTTTCGTTTGTTTGCGCCCCCCCAAAAAATTTTGAGCACCAGCCACCACTGCTGCGGGCCCTTTAAATCCCAGAACTGACGAAGCCCGTTCCTCCAGTTTGTGGGATTCTATGAGGTCCGGGTGATAATGGGATAAGAAAGGAGTCTAAGGGACGCTTTAGGCTGAGAAATCAGAGATCCGTGTTATCCGGAGGACGGGAACTACAACCAGATTCTCACTTCCTCTAAATGAAGGCGACGGGAAGATTCTTTTTCTAGTGGAAAGTTGGACATTTCTACGTGGAACCCAAACCACCGGGGGACTTATTTGGCCAAAGACCTGACTTGATGCCTTGACTGAATGAGGCCATGTCCGAAAATTCTGCTCTCTTCTATAGATGCAGTAACTATATCTAAATGTATAGCTGTATGTCTATATACAGTGGCAAGAAAAAGTATGTGAACCTCTTGGAATTAGACCCCATTCACACCTAGGCGTTTTTACGCCTGTAGCGCTACGCCGCTGCCGCCAGAGGGCTGAAAACAGATGTCCCTCTATGGAGATGGTTCACATCTCCACGCCGAACGCCGGACGCCTGTCGCCTGCCGCGTGAAAAAAGGTCCCGGACCTTTTTTTCAGGCGTCTTCGAGCGTTCGGCTAGGAGATGGCAATCATCTCCATAGAGGGGGTCATCTTGGGGCACATCTAGGCGGACAATACCGGCGTTTTGTTGCCGCAAATCGCGGTACAAAACGCCGCCATTTTTACCGCGATTTGCGGCGACAAAACGCCGCGATTTCGTCCGTCTAGATGTGAATGCAGCCTTAACTGGTTCTCTGCCGTAATTGGCCATAAAATGTGACCTTATGATCCACATCTTAACCACTTAAGACCCGGACCAAAATGCAGCTAAAGGACCTTGCCCCTTTTTGCGATTCGGCGCTGCGTTGCTTTAACTGACAATTGTGCGGTCGTGCGACGTGGTTCCCAAACAAAATTGGCGTTCTTTTTTTTCCCACAAATAGAGCTTTCTTTTGGTGGTATTTGATCACCTCTGCGGTTTTTATTTTTTGCGCTATAAACAAAAATAGAGCGACAATTTTGAAAAAAATGCAATATTTTTTACTTTTTGCTGTAATAAATATCCCCCAAAAACATATATAAAACATTTTTTTTCCCTCAGTTTAGGCCGATACGTATTCTTCTACCTATTTTTGGTAAAAAAAAATCGCAATAAGCGTTTATTGATTGGTTTGCGCAAAATTTATAGCGTTTACAAAATAGGGGATAGTTTTATTGCATTTTTATTAATTTTTTTTTTCTATTACTATTGGCGGCGATCAGCGATTTTTTTCTTGACTGCGACATTATGGCGGACACTTCGGACAATTTTGACACATTTTTGGGACAATTGTCATTTTCACAGCAAAAGATGCATTTAAATTGCATTGTTTACTCTGAAAATGACAATTGCAGTTTGGGAGTTAACCACAGAGGGCGCTGTAGGAGTTAGGGTTCACCTAGTGTGTGTTTACAACAGTAGGGGGGTGTGGCTGTAGGACTGACGTCATCGATTGAGTCTCCCTTATAAAAGGGAGACTCGATCGATACGCCGCCACAGTGAAGCACAGGGAAGCCGTGTTTACATACGGCTCTCCCCGTTCTTCAGCTCCGGGGAGCGATCGCGACGGAGCGGCTATAAACGAATAGCCGCGCCGTCATCCCGGATCTCTCCCCGGGGGGGGGGTCCCGATCGGACCCCCCACCCGCTAGAAGGCGGGGACGTATATATACGCCCATCTGCCTGTCCGTGCCATTTTGCGGACGTATATAGTCGTGCGGCGGGCGTTAAGGGGTTAATTGTGTTTATGTCAAAATCCTATATCCGTTGTTTTACTGAGTCTTTATACAGTAAAATTGCCTCTTACATTCAAATATATTCACTGTGTGGAGTACAGTTTCTTATTTGGCGGGACCGTTTGTCACAGCAGGTAATTCACTTTCATTATTGTCATTGGGCCAGATTCACGTAGATGGGCGTATTTGTGGGCGGGCGTAATGTATTTGATTTACGTTACGCCGCCGCAAGTTTATCAGGCAAGTGCTTTATTCACAAAGCACTTGCCTGTAAAGTTGCGGCGGCGTAGTGTAAATCACCCGGCGGAATTCAAATTCGGCGGGTAGGGGGCGTGTTTCATTTAAATGAAGCGTGTCCCCGCGCCAAACGAACTGCGCATGCGCCGGCCCTAAAATATCGTGCATTGCTTTAAATGACGTTGCAAGGACGTCATTGGTTTTGACGTGGACGTAAATGGCGTCCAGCCCCATTCACGGACGAGTTACGCAAACGACGTAAAATGTTCAAATTGCGACGCGGGAACGACGGCCATACTTAACATTGAATACGCCACCTAGTGGGCATGTTTATCTTTACGCGGCGTATCTCTTACGGAAACTGCGTATCTTTACTGCGACGGGCAAGCGTACGTTCGTGAATCGGCGTATCTACTCATTTGCATATTCTACGCCGAACTCAATGGAAGCGCCACCTAGCGGCCAGCGTAAATATTGCACCCTAAGATACGACGGCGCAGGCCGTCGTATCTTAGGCAGGTTTAAGTATATCTCAGTTTGAGCATACACTTAAACATACGACGGGCTTAGATTCGGAGTTACATCGGCGTATCTACTGATACGCCGGCGTAACTCTTTGTGAATCCGGCCCATTGTATATTGCATGCCTGTTATTGTGACTTCAGCCCAGCAGAGGTCACAATATCCCGCTTACCAGACTTCTGATGTGTCAAGGGAGGGTTTGAGCTAGTTAAATAGGGGTGAGCTGAGCCAAAAGAGAGTAGATCCCAAATCAACCAGCGGCTCCTTCGGGGGTGAGCGCTACATATATATGAAAATGACGTCATCCGCGATCACCCTTAACACAAATAATGCCCTTATTAAATAAACCATAAAATTTAACAAGTACACAAAAAATATAAATGAATAAAATATATTAAAATAAATAAAAATGGACACTAATATAAAGAAATTAGCTACCTATTGGAAATAAAACAATGTAAGTCAAACTCAACATTTAGGCCTGCTGGCGAGGAGACCTTGGTCTCGTAAATCCAATAGGATTCACGACGACTCATCCGCCAATTGAGTGGCCAGATTGGTGGTATCGTTTTGACCTTTCTTAATTTAATTTTATATTAGCGGTTATTAAGCAGTGCCTGTATGCTGCCACTGTTTGTTGCAGCTCCGTTATGAGACGTGAGCCATGATGGGCTGCGCTCATCGGATGGTCTGATTGGATAAGGCGCTTGTCATTACATCGCCTCCGCTATTTATTTCTCTATCAGCGGGACGCCCGAGTATCTCTTTGCCCTACGCTGAGGAAGTCCCACCCACGGGACGTAACGCGTACGAAGGGGAGCAGCTGCGTGTGACGTCACCCGCGATCGCCGCTGTACACACTTGTTAGTGTCTTCTGACTGTGAGCTCGCACTTGGCTGAGAGTGCTGACACATGTGAGTGTACTGACCTTTTATCTTTTAAATAAATGCTTTTTTGCTACTGAGAGCATTAGATCTCGCTTCCTTTTATTCCATATGTCCATCATTGCTGTTATCATTGGGCCATCCATTGTTATCCGGAGTTGTCAAGCGACCTTCTGATCAATGCGACTAGGACCTGAGATTGATTTTTATGCTGTGTGACCTTTTGAAGGTCGAATTTATGAGGTGAGAGGCCATCTTTACTTCTTGGTGGAGGATCTCTCTGGTCACTTGTTCTGAACCTGCACCACCTAATGGAAAAGTTATATGGATTCCTCTTTTTCACCTTCACATATGGGGCTAGATTCAGATAGGTTAGCGGATCTTTCTGATTTACGATCCGCCGGCGCAAGTTTTTGAGGCTAGTGCTGTATTCAGAAAGCACTTGCCTCTAAAGTTGCGGCCGCGTATCGTAAATCCCCCGGCGGAATTCAAATTCCGCGGCTAGGGGGCGTGTAGAATTTAAATCAGGCGTGTCCCCGAGCCGAACGAACTGCGCATGCGCCGCCCGCTAAATTTCCCAGCGTGCATTGCTCCAAATGACGTCGCTAGGACGTCATTGGTTTTGACGTGAACGTAAATTACGTCCATCCGTATTCGCGACCGACTTACGCAAACGATGTAAAAAATTCAAAATTCGACCCGGGAACGACGGCCATACTTAACATAGGATACGCCGCATATAGCAGGGGTAACTAAACGCCGGAAAAAGGCGAAAGCAAACGACATAAAAAAAAAAACGACGGGCGGTCGTTCGTTTCTGAATTGGCGTAACTCCTCATTTGCATATTCGTCGCGTATACAAACGGAAGCGCCACCTAGCGGCCAGCATAAGATTGCAGCCTAAGATCCGACGGTGTAAGTCACTTACACCTGGCGGATCTTAGGGAGATCTATGCGTAACCTGATTCTATGAACGGAACTCAGAGATACGACGGCGTATCAGGAGATACGCCGTTGTATCACTATCTGAATCCAGCCCATGGACTTTTTCTTCTCATTATTTAACTTATTTTAATTTTTGCGCTGCACTGTTTTACTGTATATATTCCTCCCACTGACACCAATGATGGGACACTTTTCCTCCCACTGACACCAATGATGGGACACTTTTCCTCCCACTGACACCAATGATGGGACACTATTCCTCCCACTGACACCAATGATGGAACACTATTCCTCCCACTGACACCAATGATGGGACACTATTCCTCCCACTGACACCAATGATGGGACACTTTTCCTCCCACTGACACCAATGATGGGACACTATTCCTCCCACTGACACCAATGATGGAACACTATTCCTCCCACTGACACCAATGATGGGACACTATTCCTCCCACTGACACCAATGATGGGACACTATTCCTCCCACTGACACCAATGATGGGGCACTTTTCCTCCCACTGACACCAATGATGGGACACTTTTCCTCCCACTGACACCAATGATGGGACACTATTCCTCCCACTGACACCAATGATGGGACACTATTCCTCCCACTGACACCAATGATGGGACACTATTCCTCCCACTGACACCAATGATGGGACACTATTCCTCCCACTGACACCAATGATGGGACACTATTCCTCCCACTGACACCAATGATGGGACACTATTCCTCCCACTGATACCAATGATGGGACACTATTCCTTCCACTGACACCAATGACGGGACACTATTCCTCCCACTGATACCAATGATGGGACACTATTCCTCCAACTGACAAAAATGATGGGACACTATTCCTCCCACTGACACCAATGATGGGGCACTTTTCCTCCCACTGACACCAATGATGGGGCACTTTTCCTCCCACTGACACCAATGATGGGGCACTATTCCTCCCACTGACACCAATGATGGGGCACTTTTCCTCCCACTGACACCAATGATGGGGCACTTTTCCTCCCACTGACACCAATGATGGGGCACTTTTCCTCCCACTGACACCAATGATGGGGCACTATTCTTCCCCCTAATACATATGCAGATGCATTGTTTACTTTCATAGATTACAGAACAATTTCTACTTCAACTGACCACAGTCCGACCCCCCATAAAGTCTCAAGGACAGTAAAGTGGCCCTTTGTTCAGAAAGATTGGAGACCCCTGCCCTAAAACAACAGTTTAACCTGCCCAACTCCTATTTCTTTAATTTCCTCCAGCTCCGCCATGCCTTCTTCCCATAATTTGGCAGTTCTCCTTTGAAAATACGACAATGGGATGATTCTCTCGAAAAATCTGGAAAAAAAAATCGGGACTACTGGGAGTTTCCGGCCGATGGCTCAGTGGGTAAGTTGGAGGTCCGCGGCGATCTACCCGTCAATCGCCGAAAGATGGCACCTGACGGGTAGATCAAGATTCAGACAGCAATGCATGCAGAGTAGCGCAGGAAGCATATGTAATACGTTCTCTCTCATGTCACGCTGCGGCTGCTCCCCGCTCCCCGGCGGTCCCTTCTCTCTTCTTGTCCATCCCCATTTGCTTGTGACATCATCTGGGATGGATGAGAAGACAGGAGGGGCCGTCGGGGGGGGGGGGGGGAAGCAGCCGCAGCGTGACATGAGAGAGAACTTATTACACACGCTTCCTGCGCTGGACTCAGACGCCATTACTGTAGATCAACGCTATACTGCCAGTCTCCCTTAAAGACCGGCCTATGTATGGTCCTGCACCTAAATAACCCCCTGCCTTTTATGGATCAATTGTACATTATACGGCCCCATGGCTCATGGATTTTCGTTGCATCAGCCTTTAGGGTAGTGAATCTCTCTCATTTATCTCTCAGGCTTTACATTGAGGACCTCCTGGCTAGTGGGGCTGGACAGTGAGGATTGGGAGGACATGTGGGAGAAGAACGTGTAGAACAGCAAGCGGGATCAGGAGCCAGAAGGGACGTCAGCCAAGCAAGTCTTCAACAACATCGCAGGAGATCATTTCTGTGATGTTGACCAAGGCGAAGGCAGAGAGCAACTGAACTGGAAGGCTTAAGTAGGCAGGATTAATGAGCAGGATCATTAACCATTTAAGGACCCCTTCACGCGATATACGTCGGCAGAATGGGGTCGAGGGCGCGCGCCGATCGCCGCTGGAGTCCCGCGATCGGTCCCCGGAGCTGAAGAACGGGGACAGCTGTGTGTAAACACGGCTTCCCCGTTCTTCACTGTGGCGGCAGCATCGATCGTGTCATCCCTTTTATAGGGGGACACAATCGATGACGTCACACCTACAGCCACACCCCCCTACAGTTGTAAACACACTTCAGGTCACACATAACCCCTTCAGCGCCCCCTTGTGGTTAACTCCCAAACTGCAATTGTCATTTTCACAGTAATCAGTGCATTTTAAATGCATTTTTTGCTGTGAAAATTACAATGGTCCCAAAAAAGTGTCAAAATTGTCCGAAGTGTCCGCCATAATGTCGCAGTCATGAAAACAATCGCTGATCGCCGCCATTAGTAGTAAAAAAAAAAATTAATAAAAATGCAATAAAACTATCCCCTATTTTGTAAACGCTATAAATTTTGCGCAAACCAACCGATAAACGCTTATTTTTTTACCAAAAATAGGTAGAAGAATACGTATCGGCCTAAACTGAGGAAAAAAAATATTTTTATAGATTTTTGGGGGATATTTATTATAGCAAAAAGTAAAAAATATTGCATTTTTTTCAAAATTGTCGCTCTATTTTTGTTTATAGCGCAAAAAATAAAAACCGCAGAGGTGATCAAATACCACCAAAAGAAAGCTCTATTTGTGGGGAAAAAAGGACGCCAATGTTGTTTGGGAGCCACGTCGCACGACCGCGCAATTGTCTGTTAAGGCGACGCAGTGCCGAATCGCAAAGAGGGGCCGGGTCCTTTAGCTGCATTTTGGTCCGGGTCTTAAGTGGTTAACAGGTGAGTCACTGTGGAGAGATAGGAGCTGGCTGCTGAGCGGCCAGCTCAGAGAAGGAAGGGCTGAGCCCAGCCCTGACACCTCCACATTACGGGTGTTGCTGACCATTTCCATATGATTGGGTCCTGTCCATCCCATCGAATTTTCTGGTCAAGGGTCATCCAGTTTATTACACGCTTAACTTCCATCCCACAACAGGTGGATGTCTGCCTCCTTGGGTTGGTGGAGGCTCTGGCCCCTACTAGAGCTGTTCATACATTGTTGGGGCTATTTATTGTTTTATGCTTGTCGGGATGTGCTCCCACCCTAGGGTTTTTCGAAAGGTGAATTCTGCTATACCCCTTTAGAAGGAGACATTTATGTCCCAAGGCTGACCAAAAATTATCCACAAAGTGTGGGGCATCTGGTTGGAATCAGGCGCCACTACTGTAGATCAACATGACTCTGAGGCTATACTGCGTGTCTCTAAGGCCCAGCCGTAGGTTCGCGAGCGCACCGCCGGCGGCACGCTCGCGACCCAATCCGAAGCTCCGTGACCGCACCCGCAGGACCCGCAGGCCCGATCGCCGCCTGTGTCCCGCGATCGGTCACCGGAGCTGAAAAACGGGGAGAGGTGAGTGTAAACACAGCTTCCTCGTTCTTCACTGAAACAGTGTCGGTGATCGTCTGTTCCCTGATATAGGGAAAGACGATCACTGACATCACACGTCCAGCCCCGCCCCCACATATGAGGTCACACTTAACCCCTACAGTGACCCCTAGTGGTTAACTCCTAAACTGCAATTGTCATTTTCACAGTAATCAGTGCATTTCTATAGCACTTTTTGCTGTGAAAATGACAATGGTCCCAAAAATGTGTCAAAAGTGTCCGATGTGTCCGCCATAATGTCGCAAGTCATGAAAAAAAATTGTTGATCGCCGCCATTAGTAGTAAAAAAATAATAATAATAAAAATGCACTAAAACTATAAATTTTGCGCAAACCAATTGATAAACGTTTATTGCGATTTTTTTACCAAAAATAGGCAGAAGAATACGTATCGGCCTAAACTGAGGGGAAGAAAACGTTTTTTTAATATATTTTTGGGGGATATGTATTATAGCAAAAAGTAAAAAATATTGCATTTTTTTCCAAAATTGACGCTCTACTTTTGTTTATAGCGCAAAAAATAAAAACCGCAGAGGTGATCAAATACCACCAAAAGAAAGCTCTATTTGTGGGGGAAAAAGGACGCCAATTTTGTTTGGGAGCCACGTCGCACGACCGCGCAATTGTCAGTTAAAGCGACGCAGCGCCGAATCGCAAAAAGGGGCAAGGTCCTTAACCTGCATATTGGTCCGGGTCTTAAAGGTACAAAAGAAGCTTGCAAAGGCATTTGGCGCTAACAAAGTGGATTTATATTCTTTTTTTGTAGCCATTGAGGAATGTATTTATATTAAAGGTTTTTGTGCCCGGAGTTCAAGATTTATTAATTTTTGTCATTTTAAATGTGTGGCGCCGTCATGTAGAGCAGCGCTGAAGAATGTTATCTCCATCTACACTCTCCAGAACTATGGCCCGGATTCACATACAGCAGCGCATATTTATGCCGCCGTAGCGTATTTTCTTTACGCTACGCCGACGCAGCGCAGAGAAGCAAGCACTGGATTCACAAAGCACTTGCCACCAAACCTGCGCTGGGTTTCCTAGGCGTAAGTTGTTGTGAGTTGAAGGGGGCGTGAGCCATGCAAATGAGGCGTGACCCCATGCAAATGATGGGCCGAGCGCCATAAAGATACGAATAACGAACGGCGCATGCGCCGTCCCGTGGGCGCATCCAGTGCGCATGCTCAGAATCACGTCGGATCACTGCCTACGACGTGAACGTAACCTACGCCCAACCCTATTCACATACAACGTAAACGACATAAGATACGGCGGCTGTGTTCCCTGGTCCATAGCTTTGCATGGGTTGCGCCTCCTATATGGGGAATAACTTTACGCCGGACGTACGACTTACGCAAACCGTGTATATTATGCGCCAGGCGCAAGTACGTTCGTGAATCGACGTATCTCCCTCATTTCCATATTTGAATAGGAAATCAATGGGAGCGCCACATGCGTCCAGCGTAAATATGCGCCCACGATACGCCGGCGTAGGCAAGTTACGTCGGTCGGATGAAGCCTATTTTTAGGCGTATCTCAGTTTGTGGGCACGGCGCACAGATACGACGGCGCATATTTGCACTTACGCAGCGTATCTCGAGATACGTCGGCGCAAGTGCTTTGTGAATCAGGGCCTATATATCTGGCTCCACTTCAGCTCCATCCATTCAGCTCTAGCTGGGAGACTTATCTGAAATAAAATGAAATGCTCTTTTTTTTCAGCTTCAGGCCATGGAGAGCTCCAAGCCGTGGCGCCTTGCCAACACAAGTCCCCATCCCCCACCCTCGCTGCACGAATATGGAACTATGGTAGATGCAGCTAGGAGAAAATTTAGGAATGATTTGATATCGGCCAACAACAAGCTCTGTCCGGTTTCCTTTTCATTTCAGGAGGGGGGGGGGCGCTGATTTCAAATTTCGGATGGTTTGTATGAGATGGTGTCAAATGAGATTGCAGATAATTGCACCAAACAGACATTCAGGAGACATAAATATATTATTCTGTATTCAGGTGATATTTTCAGTGTGACCACTAGATGGCAGGATTTCCATGTGAAAGAAAAGCCTTGTATTGTACATAGGCCTCCTATAATGTTTTAGTAATGGCAGTGTTGAGCTTAGATGATTAATTTTAGATAATTCGATTTATTCATTTTAGATAATTTACATAATTATACATTTTATTGGTGAAACAAATGAATCATCTCCATTACCGGCTCTTCAGATAAGCGTCTGTGACTTTAAAAAGAGCTGCATTATTTCTACCTATACCTTGGTAATTAGGCCCTGCATCGGTCGGTATGGAGCTTGCCGCATGTACCGTATCTTTGCATTTGGTGAGCTTTTTTCAGACGCATTCGTGGCTTGTATCCAATGATACGACCTATGAAAAATATAGGAAAGACCAGAGAAGAAGCAGTTAAAAGGGTTAAGTCACCCTTACCAGAAATGAGCCTCTTCAGTCCATAAACACTATTATAAAAAACTATAAATGGATGAGCTTTAAAAAATATGATTTAATTGCATTTCCCTATTTGTAGGCAATTTTTCTAGTGCCTATATGGCACCAGATTCACGTAGAAGTGCGGCGGCGTAACGTATCGTAGATACGTTACACCGCCGCAAGTTTTCATCGCAAGTGCCTGATTCACCAAGCACTTGCAATGAAAACCTACGCTGGCGGCCTCCGGCGTAAGCCCGCGTAATTTAAATGGGCGTGTGCCATTTAAATTAGGCGCGCTCCCGCGCCGAACCTACTGCGCATGCTCCGTTTTGAAATTCCTGCCGTGCTTTGCGCGAAGTGACGTAATTTTTTCGAACGGCGACGTGCGTAGCGTACTTCCGTATTCCCGGACGTCTTACGCAAGAAGGAAAAATTTTCAAATTTCGACGCGGGAACGACGGCCATACTTTATACAGCACATACGTGTGCTGTGTAAAGTTAGGGCACCAAAAACGACGACTAACTTTGCGACGGGAAACTAGACTAGCGGCGACGTAGCGAACGCGAAAAACCGTAGTGGATCGCCGTAACTCCTAATTTGCATACCCGACGCTGGTTTACGACGCAAACTCCCCCCAGCGGCGGCCTCGGTACTGCATCCTAAGATCCGACAGTGTAAAACAATTACACCTGTCGGATCTAATGCCGGACCGTTTGAGCGGATAAATCCTCTGAGGATTTCGATCCGCTGGAGTGTACTCACCATCGGATCGAAATCTGCGCCGAATTCACTCCGCGGTGACGTGTAGCGCCGTCGCCGCGATGATGACGCGGCGACGTGCGCGACGCTGTCATATAAGGATATCCACGCATGCGTCGAATCATTACGACGCATGCGAGGGATGGGTTCGGACGGATCGATCCGGTGAGTCTGTACAGACCACCGGATCGATCCGCTGGAGCCGATTCCAGCGGATAGATTTCTTAGCATGCTAAGATTTTTTTAGCCGCTGGAAATCGGTCGGCCCGAAATATATCCGCGGATAAATATCCGCTGGATCGTACACACCAGCGGATCTATCCGCTGAAACCGATCCGCGGATCAATTTCAGCGGATCGATCCTCTCGTGTGTACGGGGCCTTAGAGCTATCTATGCGTAACTGATTCTATGAATCAGCCGCATAGATACTCTGAGAGATAAGACGGAGTATCTCAGATACTCCGTCGTATCTCCTTTGTGAATCTGGCCCTTGGTGCCTATTTAGCAGTTCTAATCCGGCTATCGTTGGGGCCCATCTGTAGGGTGGTGCACGTGATGCTGTACACAAAGGACGGCTGTTGGGCTGCTAAGTAAGGAGCAGTCTCTATTGGCATTAATTGTGCGCAGCAGGGAATTAAGCTTGGTAGTTCTGCCTACCACTCCTGATCTACCCGGACAGTCTGTGGGCCGGATTCAGATACATTGCAGTATCTGTCGGCGCGGCGTAACGTATCTCAAATACGGTACGCCGCCGTAACTTAGGGCGCAAGTTCTGTATGCAGAAAGAACTTGCGCCCTTAGTTACGGCGGCGTAACGTATGTGTGTCGGCGTAAGTTCGCTGTGACACCACGTATTTGACGTATTTTACGAACGGCGCATGCGTGAAGAAATCCCTGTGCGCATGCTCGAAATTACGCCACAAGTCGTCATTGCTTTAGACGTGAACGTAACTTACGTACAGCCCTATTCGCGAATGACTTCCACAAACGACGTAATATTTTCAAAACTCGACGCGGGAACGTCCATACTTAACATTAGCTACGCCTCATATAGCAGGAATAACTTTACGGCGAAAAAAGCCTAACGTAAACGACGTAAAAAAATGCGCCAGCCGGACGTACGTTTCTGAATCGGCGTATCTACCTAATTAGCATATTCATTGCGTAACTATACGGAAGCGCCACCTAGCGGCCAGCGTAATTATGCAGCCTAAGATACGACGGTGTAAGACACTTACGCCGGTCGGATCTTAGGGAAATCTATGCATAACTGATTCTCTGAATCAGGCGCATAGATACGACCGAGCACACTCAGAGATACGACGGCGTATCCAGAGATACGCCGTCATATCTCCGTTCTGAATCTGGCCCTGTGTTTTGAATCATGTGTCCGGGTTTCAGGCAGACTGAAACACGAACACATTATTCATCCCCCAAGTACCCAAGATAGTCACACACAAATCTGTTGCTGTCCGGGAGCTGGGGGCAGCTGTCTGTGGGCAGGTTCGACTTTATTTGTCAGTTCTAATCCAGCTATCGTTGGGGCCCCTCTGTAGGGTGGTGCACATGAAGCTGTACACAAAGGACAACTGTTGGACTGCTAAGTAAGAGCAGTCTCTATTGGCATTAATTGTAGATCCATACCAGACAGCAGGAGGGTTTCGGAGGCTGACCAGAGTCTTTTTGCGGAAGGAAGCCAAGCTGTACGTACCTGTTGCCCCTTTGCTTAGACTGTGCAGCGGCCAGGGACCATAGCAGAGCAGTGTGGAGACCAGAGAATGTGGGTTTGCTGCCCATGGTGTCTTGTGCGCAGCAGGGAATTAAGCTTGGTAGTTCTGCCTACCACTCCTTGAAGGTAGGGTTGCCACCTGTTCGTGATTTACCCGGACAGTCTGGGTTTTGAATCATGTTTCCTGGTTTCAGGCAGACTGAAACACGAACACATTATTCAGACCGGACTGTGGATCCCCCAAGTACCCAAGATAGTCACACACAAATCTGTTGCTGTCCGGGAGCTGGGGGCAAGTTCGACTTTATTTGTCAGTTCTAATCCGGCTATTGTTGGGGCCCGTCTGTAGGGTGTTGCACGTGAAGCTGTACACAAAGGACGGCTGTTGGGCTGCTAAGTAAGGAGCGGTCTCTATTGGCATTAATTGTGCGCAGCAGGGAATTAAGCTTGGTAGTTTTGCCTACCACTCCTTGTAGCTAGGGTTGCCACCTGTTCGTGATTTACCCAGACAGTCTGGGTTTTGAATCATGTGTCCGGGTTTCAGGCAGACTGAAACACAAACACATTATTCAGACCGGACTGTGGATCCCCAAGTACCCAAGATAGTCACACACAAATCTGTTGCTGTCCGTGAGCTGGGGGCAGCTGTCTGGGGGCAGGTTCGACTTTATTTGTCAGTTCTAATCCGGCTATCGTTGGGGCCCGTCTGTAGGGTGGTGCACGCAGGGCCGATCTGCCCTATAGGCTCACTATGCAAGCCGCTTAGGGCCCCGCAAAGCTGCAGAGGGCCCCCCAAATTACTAGAGGCCCCGCCTGGTGAGAAGTAATTTTTGCGGCCCCTCACCCCGCTTCTCAACTCGCTGGCTGCATGAGAGAAGAGGTAAGAAGTCAGTACCCCCCACTTCTCACTCTAATGTAAGATGTAATTTCCAACAGCAGAACACCCCCTCCCCCCGTTTCTCAACTTTAATCTTTAATGTGACATGTTACCGTCCCCCGTCCGCCCCCCCCCCCCGCTTCTCAACTTTAATGTGACGTCATTTTGCTTAGGGCCCCAGAGAGGTCAGGATCGGCACTGGGTGCACGTGAAGCTGTACACAAAGGACACACATTATTCAGACCGAACTGTGGATCCCCCAAGTACCCAAGATAGTCACACACGAATCTGTTGCTGTCCAGGAGCTGGGGGCAGGTTCGACTTTATTTGTCAGTTCTAACCCGGCTATCGTTGGGGCCCGTCTGTAGGGTGGTGCACGTGAAGCTGTACACAAAGGACGGCTGTTGGGCTGCTAAGTAAGGAGCAGTCTCTATTGGCATTAACTGTGGGCAGCAGGGAATTAAGCTTGGTAGTTCTGCCTACCACTCCTTGTAGGTAGGGTTGCCACCTGTTCGTGATTTACCCGGACAGTCTGGGTTTTGAATCATGTGTCCGGGTTTCAGGCAGACTGAAACATGAACACATTATTCAGACCGGACTGTGGATCCCCCAAGTACCCAAGATAGTCACATACAAATCTGTTGCTGCCCGGGAGCTGGGGGCAGGTTCGAATTTACTGGGGGACATGGCGATAACGGCAACAAGAGCAATTTGGCCACACCCACTGTTCGCTGCGGCACGCTATGCGCACAGCATTACTACACAGCATTGTCCCAGGCAGCTAAAGTGTTTGGGTTTGGCTTGACGAAAAGGTGGCAACCCTACTTGTAGGCTATGGCTCTGGTCTGAAATGCTTGGTGGCCAGTTGTCCCAGAAGGCTCAGTCCTCACGATCAGGTCCTCATTGGCTCTCCCTGACTGTGGGCACACTTGGCAACAGGTGCCTCCAGTTCTGGTTCCAGCATTCAGACCCTCGCCGACTCTCTGGTGTGGGATCACAGACACCATAGACAGCAGGTCCACATTCTCTGGTCTTTGCACCACTCTGCTATGGCCCTTTGCACAGTGTCTCAGCCAAAGGGCAACCCGGTGATCTGCCAATATGGTTCCGGCTAACGTGAAAGTTCCTTTAAGGACTGCGCAGGTGCAAACTTGCCGACGGGAATCTCCGAACCTCGGCCGGCATCCAGGGCGACGTGGATTTCGAGGAGAGTGGCCAGTCGGCCTCACGTCCTCGCTTCACTTGGACGGCTCGCTCTGCTCGCTCGGCCTCCTGGCTCTTTTTTTAACATCCTCCAATCCACGGGGATGTTAAAGAATGAGCCTGGATGCCGGGCGAGGTTCGGAGATTTCCGTCGGCAAGTTTGCGCCTGCGCAGTCCTTGAAGGAACTTTCACATTAGGGGAACCTTAAGGACAAGTCACCGGCAACAGGTCCACGCAGCTTGGCTTCCTCCCACAAAAACACCCTGGTCAACCTCCAAAAGCCTCTTCCTGCCTGATATGGATCTATGGAGGCTTCCTCGACATGGTCTGGTCTTGGCGGGCAGCTGTCACAGAAAGCTCAGTCCTCACAATCAGGTCCTCATTGACTTTCCCTGACTGTAGGCACACTTGGCAACAGGTAAATTCTGTTCTGGTGCCAGCATTCAGACTTTCACCGGCTCTCCGGTGTGTGAGCACAAGACACCATGGGCAGCAAACCCACATTCTCTGGTCTCCACACTGCTCTGCTATGGCCCCTGGCCTCTGCACTATCTCAGCAAAGTGGCAAAAGGTACGTACAGCTTGGCTTCCTTCCACAAAAAGACTCTGGTCAGCCTCCGAAACCCTCCTGCTGCCTGGTATGCTGCCAATTTCAACCCTGATGTGAAGGCTCTGATGTGAAGTATGGGCTATGATAGAAGGGGGGCTATAATAAGAAAAAGAGGGCTATGATGGAAGGGGGCTATAATATGAAGATAGGGGGTTGTAATTTGAATAGGGGGCTTCTGATGTACAAAGGGAGGCTTCTGATGTGAAGGGGGGGCTCTGATTGTGAAGAGTGGGCTCTGATGGAAGGGGGGCTATATGAAGAGGCGGGTTCTAATCTGAATAGGGGGATTCCAATATGAAGAGAGGGGGGCTCTAATGAAAGGGGGCCTATAATATGAAGAGATCAGTTCTGATGTGAAGAGGGGGGCTCTGATGTGAAGAGGGGGGCTCTAATGTGAAGAGGGGGGCTCTGATGTGAAAAGGGGGGCTCTGATGTGAAGAGGGGGCTCTAATGTGAAGAGGAGGGGCTCTGATGTGAAGAGGAGGGGCTTCTGATGTGAAGAGGGGCTCTGATATGAAGAGGGGGCTCTAATGTGAAGAGGGGGGCTCTGATGTGAAGAGGGGGGCTCTGATGTGAAGAGGGGCTCTGATATGAAGAGAGGGGCTCTTATGTGAAGAGGGGGCTTTGGTGTGAAGAGAGGGGACTCTGATGTGAAGAGGGGGGCTCTGATGTGAAGAGGGGGCTTTGATGTGAGGAGGGGGGCTCTGATGGAAGGGGGTTATAATATGAAGAGGTGGACTCTGATGTGAATAGGTGGCTTCTGATGTGAAGAGGGGGCTTTGATGTGAAGAGGGGGCTCTGATGTGAAGAGACAGGGCTCTGATGGAGGGGGGGGGGCTCTAATATTAAGAGATCAGTTCTGATATGGAAGGGGGGCTTTGATGTGAAGAGGGGGCTCTGATGTGAAGAGACGGGGCTCTGATGGAGGGGGGGGGCTCTAATATTAAGAGATCAGTTCTGATATGGAAGGGGGGCTTTGATGTGAAGAGGGGGGCTCTAATGTGAAGAGAGGGGCTCTAATGAGAAGAGGGTGCTCTGATGTGAAGAGGGGGGCTCTGATGTGAAGAGGGAGGATGCTGATGTGAAGAGGGGGGCTCTGATGTGAAGAGGCGGGCTCTGATGGAAGGGGCGCTCTAATATGAAGAGATCAGTTCTGATATGGAAGGGGGACTCTGATGTGAGGGAGGGGGCTCTGATGTGAAGAGGGGGGCTCTGATGGAAGGGGCGCTCTAATATGAAGAGATCTGTTCTGATATGGAAGGGGGGCTCTGATGTGAGGGAGGGGGCTCTGATGTGAAATGATTTCTTTTAACGTGTTTATTATTTCATTTGAATTCTAATCATTAATTTATAAAACTGAATAAAACTTTTTTTTGACCCTTACAGTTTTTTTTTAAATCACACAATGTGGCCCTCATAGTGAGAAGAACGGAGACCCCGGATCTGCAGTATATGACCCTCTGGGCCCGAGAATTGTTCATGGGGGTGACATGGATTTTCCAGGCCCCCGTGTTTTTTGCAATCCCTCAATTGCTACAAATGAGCCGGAAATACAGAAATGATGAGGAAAGGGCCAGAGACGTATTTCTGGAAGCGTTTCCTCTCCTCCTCCGCTCAGCAGGTCCTCGGAATTATTTGCAGGTAAAAGAAAATCAGAATCAATGTTGGAATCTTTGTCCTGCAGCTTCCAGTCCTTCCCATGGACAACCTTCAATGCAGAATTAGACCAGTTTTTAATTCCCTGCTAAAACCTCTAGGGGGCGCAATAACAACAGAAAAGAGCAATGTATTATTAAATGCACACAGTGATAAAAATTACTCCAATTGATTTCATCACAGGAAAAGCTTCAACTCTTTTGTAACCTAGAGCGTGCAACCCGACATAAAGTTTATGTACGAGGACGCATGTTGAATTTTTTTAAAGCAAAACAGAATATTGAAAAAAAATGACCATTTTTTTATTTTTTCGATTTATAATTTTTTTTATTATTTATACATTTTTACTGGTTTTACAAAGTTTAACATCACTTTACAATTCCAGATGTTCGATTTATAATTTTTTTTCGATTTATAATATTTTTTTTTCGATTTATAAAAAAAAATTGCGATTTATAATTTAATTTTTATTATTTATACATTTTTATTGGTTTTACAAAGTTTAACATCACTTTACAATTCCAAATGTTCGATTTATAATTTTTTTTTCGATTTATATATATATATATTTTTTTTTTCCGATTTATAATTTTTTTATTTTTTACGATTTATAATTTTTTTTATTATTTATACATTTTTATTGGTTTTACAAAGTTTAACAGCATTTTACAATTCCAAATGTTCGATTTATCATTTTTTTTCGATTTATCATTTCTTTTTTTTTTTTCGATCTATAATTTTTTTTTTTTTCGATCTATAATTTTTTTTTTTTACGATTTATATATTTTTTTATTATTTATACATTTTTATTGGTTTTACAAAGTTTATCATTACTTTACAATTCCAAATGTTCGATTTATAATTTTTTTTCGATTTATAATTTTTTTTTTTTCGATTTATAATTTTTTCTTTTACGATTTATATTTTTTTTTTATTATTTATACATTTTTATTGGTTTTACAAAGTTTAACAGCACTTTACAATTCCAAATGTTCGATTTATCATTTTTTTTCGATTTATCATTTCTTTTTTTTTTTCGATCTATAATTTTTTTTTTACGATTTATATATTTTTTTATTATTTATACATTATTATTGGTTTTACAAAGTTTAACATCACTTTACAATTCCAAATGTTCGATTTATAATTTTTTTTACATCTATAATTTTTTTTTTTTCGATTTATAATTAATATTTTTTTACGATTTATAATTTTTTTTAATTATTTATAAATTTTTATTGGTTTTACAAAGTTTAACATCACTTTACAATTCCAAATGTTCGATTTATAATTTTTTTCCGATTAATACGTTTTTTTTTTCGATTTATAATTTTTTCTTTTACGATTTATAATTTTTTTTTTATTATTTATACATTTGTATTGGTTTTACAAAGTTTAACATCACTTTACACTTCCAAATGTTCGATTTATAATTTTTTTTTTCGATTTATAATTTTTTTTTTTTCGATTTATAATTTTTTCTTTTACGATTTATCTTTTTTTTTTTTTATTATTTATGCAATTTTATTGGTTTTACAAAGTTTAACATCACTTTACAATTCCAAATGTTCGATTTATCATTTTTTTTTCGATTTATATATATATATTTTTTTTTTATTTATAGTTTTTTTTTTTACGATTTATCATTTTTTTTTATTATTTATACATTTTTATTGGTTTTACAAAGTTTAACAGCACTTTACAATTCCAAATGTTGCTAGAAAGTTTAACAGTGTAACCTCTAGTGAACAAACAGATACAGATATTATACAAAACATATATTATTTTCTTTGACTAGCAATGTAAATATATTTTTTAACATGTTATGAGAATTTAAAAAAAATTTCACTGATCACTTTTCAATCAGCTATGCGGAAAAATTTATTAATTTTAAGTTAAAATAATAAAAATGGCATAAAACAAAAATAGAGCGACAATTTGTTACATTTTTGCTATAATAAATATCCCCAAAAATGTATAAAAACGTTTTTCCTCAGTTTAGGCCGATACGTATTCTTCTACATATTTTTGGCCAAAAAAATCGCAATAAGTGTTTAGTATTTGCGCAAAAGTTATAGGGGCAGATCCACAAAGAGAGTACGCCGGCGTATCTAGTGATACGCCGGCGTACTTTCAAATTTCCCGCGTCGTATCTTTAGTTTGAATCCTCAAAACAAGATACGACGGCATCTGGGTTAGATCCGACAGGTGTAGGTCTTCGTACGCCTTAGGATCTTAGATGCAATTCTTCGGCGTCGGCAGGGTGGCGTTCCCGTCTTATTCCGCGTCGAGTATGCAAATTAGCTATTTCCGACGATCCACGAACGTACGCGCGGCCGTCGCAATCTTTTACGTCGTTTCCGTTCGGCTTTTTTCGGCGTATAGTTAAAGCTGCTATTTGGTGGCGTACGCAATGTTAAGTATGGCCGTCGTTACCGCGTCGAATTTGAAAATATTTTATTTTGTTTGCGTGAGTTGTCAGTGATAGGGCTGGACGTAATTTACGTCCACGTCAAATACAATGACGTCCTTGCGACGTCATTTAGCGCAATGCACGGCGGAAAATTTAGGGACGGCGCATGCGCAGTTCGTTCGGCGCGGGGACGCTTTTAATTTAAATGAAAACTCCCCGATTTGAATTACGCGCCGTTACGCCGCGAGAGATACACTTACGGCGCAAATTCTTTGTGGATTCAAAGAATAAAAAAGTAAGTTACAGCGGTGTAGCGTATCTCACATACATATATTAAACCATCTCTACTTACCCATCTGCCCTCCATCAAAACCCCCTGAAGAAGCCGACAAGGCGAAACGTGTTGGGTGGTGGTTGCCCCCTTGGTTTCAATTTCCCTCGACTGATGTACTCTTTGATATCTATGCTATATCTGATCAGTTATTAGAGGCGATATTACTTTTTAGGAGACAAGGGGGAGTGCATGAGGTTAAGTAGTGATGATGCTGGTGCATTATGTTTTCATGCCGTGTTTTATGTTCTTTTGTAACAAATTTTAATCAGTTTATTAAATGAATGTTTTATCTTTTATATGAAGTGCGACTTCATTATTCCAATGGGAGGTTTTCAAAGCCCCGACATTTTCTCTTCTGTGCATACTCCGAATTATAGAATTAATGACGAGTCCGGGTCGCCTGCTGAGGTTTTTGATGTCAGAATCCGAGGAATGCAGCCGGCTCGCCAAATGCTGGCGGGGATGTATGTTCGGAAGGATCGGAGATGGGGGGGGGGGGGGCGACACATGGATGAGAAGAGAGAAAAATGATGAACAACGACCTGAAATAAAAGAAGAAATTTGTATACTAAATACCATCCCTACACAGGGCCGCTGATAGGGGGGGGACCACCAGCCCTCCTGTAGGGGGCCCGGGCAAACAGACGGCAGGGGGAATCACTGTGGTCGGATGGAGGGGCAATTACAGAATTACTTCCCTCCCTTCCTGTTCTGCCTGCTTCCGATCCCCCTCTGTGCCCCATGGCACTGTACTGCCCCCCACGGCACTGCTGGCTTACCTGTCTCCTAAAAAAATTAAAATCAAATACATTTTTACATTCTTTAAAAAATTATATTAAAAAAAGTCTAAAGATTTTTTCAAAACTATTTAAAAACGGGCATAATTCACACAGGTTTGTGTCCGCTAATAATGGGCCAGATTCACAGAAAAATTACGCCGGAGTATCTGCTCAGCCATGGGATATCTGCTGATACTCCGGCGTACTTTCAAATTTGCCGCGTCGTATCTTTATTTGTAATTCACAAACAAGATACGACGGCTTTTGGCTAAGATCCGACAGGCTTACGGCTTCGTACGCCTTCGGATCTTAGGATGCAATACTTCGGCGACCGCTGGGTGGAGTTTGCGTCGTGGAGTTTTCGTCAGGTATGCAAATTAGCTGTTTACGGCGATCCACGAAGGTACGCGCGTTCGTCGCATTCTCTTACGTCGTCGCTAGTCGGCTTTTCCCGTCGTAAAGTTACGAGTGCTATTTGGATGGTGTAAAATTAAACCAGCCATGTTAAAGTATGGCCGTCGTTCCCGCGTCGAATTTCAAATTATTATTTTTTTGCGTAAGACGTCCGGGAATACGAAAGTACGTTACGCACGTCGCCGTTCAAAACATTCCGTCGGGGCGACGTCATTTCGCGCAAAGCACGGCGGGAAATTTCAAAACAGAGCATGCGCAGTACGTTCGGCGCGGGAACGCGCCTAATTTAAATGGTACACGCCCCATTTGAATTAGGCGGGCTTGCACCGGATGGCTTTACGCTACGCCGCTGCAAGTTTACACGCAAGTGCTTTCAAGCACTTACACTGAAAACTTGCGGCGGTGTAACGTAAACGGGATAAGTTACGCCGCCGTAATTCTACATGAATCTGGCCCAATGATTTTAGTGTATTTGTTTGTGAAAATATTGTTTTAATATATTTGCGGGGGGCCCCTGTCAGGTAGGCTGTACGGCCCCCGTGATTTCTAACAGCAGCCCTGTCCCTACATACTGTATACGGTAATCAGGACCGCCATCAGGAATTATGGGGCAGAGAACCGGGGGGGGGGGGGGGGGGACCCTTTACAAAAAAAAGAAGAAATAAAGAAAAATACATATAAAAAAAGGGGGGTAGCCATCCGGGGCCCTGGGGACCTCTGGGCTCTTTAATAAAAAGAATTATAAAATATAGATATTTTTTTTTTTAGAAAGGGGGTTTGCCACATGGGGCCCTGGGGACCTCTGAGCCCTTTAATAATAAAATATATATATATATATAAGAAAGAAAGAAAAAAATATATAAAAAAAAGAATTTGTTTATATATCAAAAAAAAGGTGGGTTGTCATCCGGGGCCCTGGGGACCCCTAAAAAAAATTGGCCCTTTGATAAAAAATTTAATACAAATATATTAAAAAAACATTTTTTTTTTATAAAAAAATAATAAAAAAAAAGGGAGGTTGCCATCCGGGGACCTCCAGACCTCTAAAAAAAAAAAATTGTCCCTTTAATAAAAAATAAAATAAAAATATATATATATATTTTTTTTTAAATAAATAAAAAAGGGGGGTTGCCATCTGGGGCCCTGGGGGCCCCTGGGGACCTCCGGACCTGAAAAAAAAAATGGCCCTTTAATAAAAAATTAAATAAAAATATATTAAAAAAATATATTTTTTTTTGTAAAAAATAAATAAAAAAGGGGGGGTTGCCATCTGGGGCCCTGGGGGCCTCCGGACCTCTAAAAAAAAGGGGGGTTGCCATCCGGGACCCTGGGGACCACCGGGCCCCTTACAGGTGTAATGCCTGTACCCCCCTGATGGCGGCCCGGCATCAGAACACAATAGTGACCCTGATAGTGGCCCATTCCTCAAAAGGTTCTTTTGACCTAAGGAGGGCAAATGTCTCTGCAGAGGGCGCCCTCTAGTGACAGTTATCGGTGCCTCTATAAAGCTGTACCTCTTTACCTTGGTTAGGAAGGAAAAAATGTCACATGAACAGCCATCTTGGTGTGTATTTAAACTGGAAAAGAAGCAGCAAGAAAAAAAAAAGATAAAAATGAATAACCCATTAACCACTTCAGCCCTGGAAGAATTGGCTGCCCGTTGACCGGGGCCATTTTTTGCGATTCGGCGCTACGTCGATTTAACTGACAATTCCACGGTCGTGCGACGTGGCTCCCAAACAAAATTGGCGTCCTTTTTTTCCCACAAATAGAGATTTCTTTTGGTGGTGTTTGATCACCCCTGCGGTTTTTTATTTTTTGCGCTATAAACAAAAAAAGAGCGACAATTTAAAAGAAAAAATCAATATTTTTGACTTTTTACTATAATAAATATCACCAAAAAATATATAAAAAACTAATGTTTTTCTCAGTTTAGGGCGATGCGTATTCTTCTACATATTTTTGGTAAAAAAAAAAATCGCAATAAGCGTTTATTGATTGGTTTGCGCAAAAGTTATAGGCCCGGATTCACGAAGCACTTACGCCGACGTATCTCGAGATACGCCGCGTAAGTGTAAATGTGCGCCGTCGTATCTATGCGCCGTGCCCACAGAACTAGATACGCCTGAAAATAGGCTTCATCCGACCGACGTAACTTTCCTACGCCGGCGTATCGTGGGCGCATATTTACGCTGGCCGCCTCATTGCAAATATGCAAATAAGGGAGATACGTCGATTCACGAACGTAGTTCCCCCCGGCGCATAATATACGGGGTTTGCGTAAGGCTTGCGTCCGGCCTAAAGTTATTCCCCATCTATGAGGCGCAGCTCATGCAAAGGTATGGACCAGGGAACAGCCGTCGTATTTTACGTTGTTTACGTAGTACGTGAATAGGGCTGGGCGTAGGTTACGTTCATGTCGTAGGCAGTGATTCGACGTATCTTAGGGAGTAGTTTTGACGTGATTCTGAGCATGCGCACTGGGATACGTCCACGGGACGGCGCATGCGCCGTTCATTTTAAGCACTTGTCTGTCACTCGGCACATCATTAGCATGGGGTCACGCCTCATTAGCATGGCTCACGCCCACTTCCACCTACGCCGGCTTATGCCGAGGAAGCCCAGCGTAGATTTGACAGCGAGTGGGAGCGAGTGCTTTGTGAATACTGTGCTTGCCGCTCTGCGATACGCCGGCGTAGCCTAAAAAAGATACGCTACGCCGGCATAAATATGCGCCAATGTATGGGAATCCGGGCCTGTGTATGTATACTGTATGTGTGTGTGTATACTGTGTGGCCCCATAATCTATTGCCATGGGGACCCATAATCTCCTATTGCCCGGGGGGCCCCATAATCTCCTATTGCCCGGGGGGGGTCCCCATAATCTCCTATTTCCCGGGGTCCCCATAATCTCCTATTGCCCGGGGGGGGGCCCATAATCTATTGCCATGGGGCCCCATAATCTCCTATTGCCCGGGGGGGTCCCCATAATCTCCTATTTCCCGGGGTCCCCATAATCTCCTATTGCCCGGGGGGCCCATAATCTCCTATTGCCCGGGGGTCCCCATAATCTCCTATTGCCCGGGGGCCCCATGAGTTGTCAGTCCGCCCCTGGACACATGCCTGTGCAAGGTCTTCTGGGTAATGACCTTCAATGAATTGTCGGGATGACATTCGCTCTCTATAGAGATTTTTTCTTCTCTTGGCTTCTTTGTAACAATGTAACGAGATGAGATCTGGAGGAGGAAGTATCACTTGCCATCATATCATTCATCTGCTCTTTCTACGATTGAGGTCACGTGACGGTGAGCAGGCAATGCTCGCTACAAGAGGGCCGACGCCGGTGAGAATGATTTCTCGTTGGGGTGTCATTGAAGGGGGTGAAGGACGAGGCGCCTGCAGAGTATGCAAGCGATCGGCCTTGCCCACGGGAAGAAGTGCTCTTGGGATCGGCGTCCGCACGCTTGCCGTATGCTTTCGCTTATCGCTGGTATTTCCTGTCCTCGGCCTGCCATGTCAGGAGCAGGAAAGGCGCGCACGGTCTGCAGAGCATTGCAGGGTGGCAGAGGCTGCCCAGCCTTTGATCCCGGGCCTCACATACCAGACGAAGCTCTGTTGGGTTTGGGGATTTGCTGGGATGAGCCGAGTGATTATTCCTCCTGGAAATTGCGCTGCCGCTGACATTCCTGTGTGTCGGGGCCTAAATCCCGTCCATTCAGAGCTAATAAAACAAGAGCAGAGGTCTGGAATGGAATGAGAGAGAGAAGAGACAGGAGGAGGAAGGGCAGAGGCCAGAAAAGAGCACCTGTCACCGGGCGGCCCCTAGACATGACTCCGGTATATCCCCGGTCTTTGTACCCCCAGAAGGTGTCAATTTAGAGGTGTTTTCCTTCAATACGACTATCACCCAGGGCCATCTTAATGAAAGGGCACACCTGGGCACTGCCCAGGGGTCCCAGCTGCATGGGGGGGACCCTGTACTTTCCCCAAAGAAGCTGCTCCTTGAGCCCACGTGAAATTGGGGGTCCCCATGATGGCACTGAGAGTGATGTATACACAGGGGAGGCAGGCTGGCAGTGGTGCGCCATGCTGTGCAGAACGATACCTATTTCACAGCCAGCAGGGAGGGGTGGGGTCGGAGCGCCAGTGATGCTCTGACCCAAAAGGGGAAGCTCCGCTTGTCTGCTTCCTACCTACTTGATGTCAGTTTACCTGCACTGTCTCCATTGTAGGGGCCCCAGAGCATTACTTTGCCCAGGGGCCCATGCAGGGCTGTCTTAATGAGAAGGCACACCTGGGCACTGCCCAGGGGCCCCAGCTGCATTGGGGGCCCCTGCACCTTCCCTAAAGCAGCTGGTCCTTGAGCCCGGGCTGCCCTAAAATTGGGGGCCCCATGATGGCACTGAGAGTGAATGAATGAATGAATGAAAAATTTATATAGCGCGGCACATGCGAACTGAATCGCTTCTGGGCGCTAGTTGTTAGTGTCTCATGCCTTTCAGAAAAGCAGGGTTTTGATCTGCCTTCTGAAAGACAGGTGGTTTTGCTCCAACCGAATGCTGGTTGGCAAAGCATTCCAAAGCCTGGGGCCCTGGAAAGCAAACCTTCTTTCTCCTTTGGACTTGTATTTGGTTTTAGGAACCTTGACCAGATTTTGGTCGGTGGATCGCAGAATGCGGTTGCAATTGTGCGTTTTGATCTTGTCGCAAAGATATCGAGGAGCCTTCCCATGGATGCACTTATGTGTCAGGCAGAGTGCTTTGAATGCAATTCTGTCTTTCACTGGCAACCAGTGAAGGGATCTCAGCGAAGGTGAGATTGATTCCCAAGATTTTTTCCCAGTCACAAGTCTAGCGGCCGTATTCTGTACGACTTGCAGACGAGCGATTTGGTACTTGGGGAGCCCGAGGTAAAGGGCATTTGCATAGTCCAGTCTGGAATTCACGATTGTTCCCACCACGACTGCTATGTCTTCTTTGGGAATAAATGGAATAAGTCTGCGTAGAAGGCGCATCAAATGGTGCGTCCCGCTGACTACGGACCCTATTTGTGCGTCCATTGTCATGAAGGTGTCAAACGTGACTCCTAGACTTTTGACTTTGGAGCTAGGGGAGATGGTCTGACCCAGGATGGGCGAAGGTGTCCAGTTAGTTGTCGGTTGTCTCTTCCGACTGGCATTGAACATAAAGAGTTCTGTTTTAGCGCTATTGAGTTTGAGATAACTCTTAGTCATCCAGTTTTCTATTGAAGAGAGACATTTCTCTAATCTGAGATGATGATCCTTTTTTTGGCAGATGCGAAAGTACAACTGCGTGTCGTCTGCATACGAGTGATAGAGTAGTTCTTGGCTACTGATAATATCAAAGAGAGGACGAAGATAGATATTAAACAGCACCGGTGATAGGGGGGATCCTTGGGGGACCCCACATGGCACCGCGCGTTTTTCTGACGTGAAAGATCCCAGTTTCACTGTTTGTGAACGGTTTCCGAGAAAAGAGGAGAACCATGGTAAGGCATCTTCTGAGACTCCGGCGACTTCTGTTAGTCGTCTCAGTAGCAATTTATGGTCTACTGTGTCAAAGGCTGCGCTTAGGTCCAGCAGAACCAGGAGACACGATAGATAGAGTGATAGATACACAGGGGAGGCAGTCTGCATCCTACCTACATGATGTCTGTTTACCTGCACTGTCATCATTGTAGGGGCCCCAGGGCATTACTTTGCCCAGGGGCCCATGATGCTATTAGGACGGCCCTGCTATCACCTGTCAATTTGAAAAAGGTTTTCATCATGGTGCTCCATATTTATCATGGTGCCTACATCTCCCCAAATAAATCTTACCCAATTGGTCTACATTAACCGCTTAAGCCCCAAAACCATTTGGCTGTGTAATGACCGGGCCACTTTTTGCGATTCGGCACTGCGTCGCTTTAACTGACAATTGTGCGGTCGTGCGACGCGGTTCCCAAACAAAATTAGGGTCTTTTTTTGACACAATAGCTTTCTTTTGGTGGTATTTGATCACCTCTGCGGTTTTTTTTTGCGCTATAAACAAAAATAGAGCGACAATTTTGAAAAAAATGCAATATTTTGTACTTTTTGCTATAATAAATATCCCCAATTTAAAAAAAAAAAAAAAAAAAAAGGCCAAAACGTATTCTTCTACATATTTTTTGTAAAAAAAACGCAATAAGCGTTTATTGATTGGTTTGCGCAAAAGTTATAGCGTCTACAAAATAGGGGATAGTTTTATGGCATTTGTATTATTATTATTATTATTTTTTACTAGTAATGGCGGCGATCTGCGATTTTTATCGTGACTGCGACATTTTTGTCGGACACTTTTGACACATTTTTGGGACCATTGTCATTTTTACAGCGATCAGTGCTATAAAAATGCACCGATTACTGTAAAAATGACACTGGCAGCGAAGGGGTTGGCCACTAGGTGGCGATAAGGGGTTAAGTGTGCCCTAGGGAGTGATTCTTACGGTTAGGGGGAGGAGCTACCAGTGACACGTCACTGATCACTGTTTCTGATCACGGGGAAACAGATCGCTGACATGTTACTAGGCAGTAGGGAATGGGATGAGCTTTGAGTTCGACTCGAACATTGCCTGTTGTCCTGTTCGGCGAACAGCGAACAATTTGAGGTGTTCGCGGCAAATTCGAAAAGCCGCAGAACACCCTGTTAAAGTCTATGGGAGAAATCTAAAGTACTAATTTTAAAGGCTAATATGCAAGTTATTGTCCTAAAAAGTGTTTGGGGACCCCGGGCCCTGCCCCAGGGGACATGTATCAATGCAAAAAAAAGTTTTAAAAACGGACGTTTTTTTGGGAGCAGTGAATTTAATAATGCTAAAAGTGAAACAATAAAAGTGAAATATTCCTTTAAATTTCGTACCTATGGGGGGGGTGTAAAGTCAGCATGTGAAATAGCGCATTTTTCCCGTACATAGAACTGTCCCTGCACAAAGTGTCATTTCTGAAAGGAAAAAAAGTCTTTTAAAACCGGACTCGCGGCTATAATGAATTGTCGGCTCTGGCAATTCAGAGAGAATTCATTCATTAAAAAAAAAAAAGCGTGGGGGTCCCCCCAAATTCAATTACCAGGCCCTTCAGGTCTGGTATGGATATTAAGGGGAACCCCGCCGTCAATTTAAAAAAAAATGACGTGGGGTTCCCCCCAAATATCCATTCCAGACCCTTCAGGTCTGGTGTGGATTTTAAGGGGAACTCCACCCCAAATTTAAAAAAAAAATGTCGTGGAGTTCCCCCAAAAATCCACACCAGACCCCTTATGCAAGCACGTTAACCTGGCCGGCCGCAGAAAATAGTTGTAAAAAACACACACACACCGTAGAAAAAAGTTCTTTATTAATTAAAAAATAAAAATTAAATCCAGCGATGGTAATCCACTTGGTCCCGGCTCCCCGCTCCAACGTTGTCTGTATCCAGCGACGGGTGATCTCATCTCCAGCGATGAGAAGATCATCCAGGATCCAGAGCGCAGCATCGCCCGCCTCCTCTCTCCGCCGGACACAGCTCGGCGAATGACGTACCTGAAGCTGTGACATTTCTTTTATTGGTGAGGCGGGGCCACCCGTCACGTGATCCCGTCCCCCTATGACGAACCCTCTGCTATGTCACTGGGGAAGCCTGGCTTCCCCCTTGCGTCAGAGGGGGCGGGGTCACGTGACGGGTGGCCCCGCCTCACCTATAAAATAAATGTCACAGCTTCAGGTGCGTCATGCGCCGGGCTGTCTCCGGCGGAGAGAGGAGGCGGGCGATGCTGCGCTCTGGATCCTGGATGATCTTCCCATCGCTGGACAGGAGAGGAGATCACCCGTCGCTGGATACCGACAACGTTGGAGCAGGAAGCCGGGACCGAGTGGATTATCACCGCTGGATGTTTTTTATTTTTTTATTAATAAAGGACATTTTTCTACGGTGTGTGTGTGTGTGTTTTTTACAACTATTTACACTTCCTTCGTGAAATGGTAGGGGTACAATGTACCCCATTACCAATTCATAGGGGGGCAGGATCTGGGGGTCCCCTTTGTTAAAGGGGTCTTCCAGATTCTGATAAGCCCCCCACCCACAGACCCCCACAACCACCGGGCAAGGGTTGTGGGGATGAGGTCCCTGTCCCCATCAACATGGGGACATCCTCCCCATGTTGAGGGCATGTGGCCCAGTGGCGGCTGGTGAAGTTTTAGGATGGGGGGCGCAATACCCCGCCCTTCCACATTTGGTCCCTCCCACTTCTCATAAGCCACACCCCTTATAGAATCCACCACTCCGTCCCCTGTATTCCACTCAATGTCAGGAGTATACAGCTCAGCGTCACAGCACAGAGTATATAGCCCCAGCATCACAAATCATGGTATATAGCGCAGCCTTACAGATCGGTGCAAACAAACTAAAATATGACACTGTTAGTAATGAAGGACTCGAAATGGGCAGGAGATTACCAGAGACTGCGGACATACTGCACAAGATTACCAGAGACTGCGGACATACTGCACAGGATTACCAGAGACTGCGGACATACTGCACAGGATTACCAGAGACTGCGGACATACTGCACAAGATTACCAGAGACTGCGGACATACTGCACAGGATTACCAGAGACTGCGGACATACTGCACAAGATTACCAGAGACTGCGGACATACTGCACAGGATTACCAGAGACTGCGGACATACTGCACAGGATTACCAGAGACTGCGGACATACTGCACAAGATTACCAGAGACTGCGGACATACTGCACAAGAGTACCAGAGACTGCGGACATACTGCAGAAGATTACCAGAGACTGCGGACATACTGCAGGAGATTACCAGAGACTGCGGACATACTGCAGGAGATTACCAGAGACTGCGGACATACTACACAAGATTACCAGAGACTGCGGACATACTACACAAGATTACCAGAGACTGCGGACATACTGCACAAGATTACCAGAGACTGCAGGAATTACTTGTCCTGCGACTTGGGACTTAAATGTTGCATGACAAGTCGTACCCCATGATTTCCAATGAGAACTGTTCATATCTGTGCGACTTCAAAGTAGTCCCTGCATTACTTTGGTCCCACTTTGATGCAACTTGAGGTCCGTAGACCTCGAGAATACACAGGCATTGCTTTAAATCGCATCAGAATGGCAGTAGAATTGTGCAACTTTCAGACTGCATTAGCCTGAAAGTCGCAAGATTCTGCCACAATTTTTTGGTGCGATTTTGCAGCGACTTGAAGCAATGCCTATGTATTCTGGAGGTCTATGGACCTCAAGTCACATCAAGGTGGGACAAAAGTAATGCAGGGACTACTTCAAAGTTGCACAGATATGAACAGTTCTCATTGGAAATCATCGGGTCCAACTTATCCTGCAACTTTCCAGTCCCAAGTCGCAGGACAATTTGCAAGCGGGGGGTGGTGTGGTGTTGACGGACGATATTTTCCCTGCACATTAAGTATAAAAAAAGTTTTTTTTTTTAATAACTGGGGGGGGGGGGTGGTCTGGTGGGGTAGTGTTACCGCCCGCTATTTGTGCTGTAATGAATTTTTACATAGAAAAGAAATGTTGTTAATAAGTGGGTAAATGAATTATAAAAAAATATTTTTTTAATAACCGTTATTGGAAAAATCTTTTTTTTATAATTCATTTACCCACTTATTAACAACATTTCTTTTCTATGTAAAAATTCATTACAGCACAAATAGCGGGGGCGGTAACACTACCCCACCAGACCACCCCCCCCCCCCCCCCCCCAGTTATTAAAAAAATAAAAAATTTTATACTTAATGCTAAATTGAATCAAATATAAAAAATAAACTGTTAATAAGCTTAATATATTTAACTAATATTAAATAAAAAAAAACATTGATTGGGGGGGGGGGGTTGTTGCCTGGCATTATTTTCGCTGAATATTAAAAAATATATAAAAAAGAAATTGGATTAAGCAGGGGGGGGTGGAGGGTGGATGCCAGGCATGTAAAGACAGGCAGGCTTACCTCTTCCACGGTCGGGCGCACTGAGCTCGAGCTGACCCGACGTCACTTCCTGTGTATGCACCGGCCCGGCCATAACAATACACTCCATCGGGCAGGAAGCAAGTGGCGCGATGGAGAACGCCACAAAGGCATATTTTTTGTGCCAATGTAGGGCCGCGTCTGCAATCCCGTGATTGCACAGACGTGGCGCTACTCCTACAGCACTGTTCCCGGCGTCCAGCGCGCGGACACAGAGCACATAAGGCCCTTTTTTGGGAAAAAAAATTCTTAAAGGGACAGATTTTAAAAAAAAGTATTTTTTTTTTTTTTTTTACTGACTGGGGGATGGGGGCGGCGCCCGGGCGCCCCTATGGACGGGCCGCCACTGATGTGGCCTGGTACGATTCAGGAGGGGGGGCGCTCTCTGTCCCCCCCTCTTTTCTGCGGCCGGCCAGGTTAACGTGCTCGGATAAGGGGTCTGGTGTGGATTTTTGGGGGAACTCTACGCCATTTTTTTAAAAATTTGGGGTGGAGTTCCCCTTAAAATCCACACCAGACCTGAAGGGTCTGGAATTGATATTTGGGGGGGAACCCCATGTCATTTTTTTTTTAAATTGACGGCGGGGTTCCCCTTAATATCCATACCAGACCTGAAGGGCCTGGTAATGGAATTTGGGGGGACCCCTACGCTTTTTTTTTTTATGAATGAATTCTCTCTGAGCTGACAATTCATTAGAGCCGCAAGTCCGGTTTTAAATTACTTTTTTTCTTTCAGAAATTACACTTTATGCAGAGACAGTTCTAAGTGCGGGAAAGATGCGCTATTTCACATGCTAACTTTACACCCCCCTAGGTACGAAATTTAAAGTAATATTACACTTTTATTGTTTCACTTTTAGCATTATTAAATTCACTGCTCCCGAAAAAACGTCAGTTTTTAAAACTTTTTTTTGCATTGATACATGTTTCCTGGGGCATAGTTGGCAAGTATGAGGCAGCTTATTTGGGCCCCACAACAGTGACAGGGCCCACGAGCTGCACAGTGGAGGTAAGTATAACATGTTTGTTATTTGAAAAAAAAAAAAAAACCTTACAAGCCCTTTAAACTATTTTTATTCTTCTTCGTCGACCTGTTAAGAGTTACCTGAAGCCCTTTGGATATTCAGCAGGCTGGACCATTACAAGTACGGCGGCGCACACTTTTACATAAACTTTTCTCCCACCGCCATAAAAATGACATTGGAGTCAGTGGGAATCTGGAACATGGAGGTGGCTTTTCCCATAGTTGTGGAACGTTGGAGGATTGAACTTTCACACATCTGTCACAGAGGATCCCATCCACATGAGTGAATGTTGTTTCATTTGTGGGCAATGTTATCTAAGCCGGCAAAGCTGAATGCGGAGTGATCTTTATAGAAACAACACACAGACTGTCTGCTATGAGATCACACATTCTCACCACAAAACCAACCTACTCCCAACCGTCCGCATCTTTCCTGAAAATCACCAATCGGCATTTCCGATATCCCCCTCCGAGCATTTATAAATTATTATAAAAAATTATTTAAAAAAAAAATGGCGTCCAATAAATCTCTGGGCAAGGAGCTGAACCTTCTATTGTATATCTCTAAAGCCATCTCGAAGTTTTGTATGGAGTAGGGAGGTAAAACCTGCTGGCAATGTGTTTTCTGATTATTATTTTTTTGCTATCTGTGTACCATTGTGGAGATTTTAGGACGCTAGTTCTAGAGACTCAAAATTTTTAAAGATAAGCCAGTAGAATTCCCTTAGAGCCCTTTCACACTGCCAGCGCCTGGGCGTCGACGGAAAAGTTTTGGCGGCGCTTTTCGCCCACTAGCGGGACGCTTTTAACTCCTGGTGAAAATGGGTTAAAAGCACCACTGTAACGGCGCTTTGCCGGCGCTGCCCATTGATTTCAATGGGCAGGGACACTTTAGGACTGGCTCAAAGAACCTGCTTGCAGGACTTTATTGGACGCTCTGCCAGCGCACCGCTCCAGTGAGCTCCGACGGTCATAGAGATGACTGGTAACCGAATGGTGAGCCCTTGTGAGCTCAACCCTAATACTAACTCTCCTTGTAACCCCAGCCCTAGTAATAAGCCTCCTTGTAATCTCAAACCTACCACTAACCCTCCTTGTAACCCCAACCCTAATAATAACACTCCTTGTAATCCCAACCCTACCACTAACCATCCTTGTAACCCCAACCCTACCACTAACCCTCCTTGTAACCCCAGCCCTAATAATAACACTCCTTGTAATCCCAACCCTACCACTAACCCTCCTTGTAACCCCAACCCTAATAATAACACTCCTTGTAATCCCAACCCTACCACTAACCCTCCTTGTAACCCCAACCCTAATAATAACCCTCCTTGTAACCTCAACCCTAATAATAACCCTCCTTGTAACCCCAACCCTACTATTAACCCTCCTTGTAACCCCAACCCTAATTATAACCCTACTTGTAACCCCAACCCTACCACTAACCCTCCTTGTAACCCCAACCCTACCACTAACCCTCCTTGTAACCCCAACCCTAATAATAACCCTCCTTGTAACCCCAACCCTACCACTAACCCTCCTTGTAATCCCAACCCTACCATTAACCCTCCTTGTAACCCCAACCCTAATTATAACCCTCCTTGTAACCTCAACCCTAATAATAATCCTCATTGTAATCCCAACCCTACCACTAACCATCCTTGTAACCCCAGCCCTAATAATAACACTCCTTGTAACCTCAACCGTAATAATAATCCTCCTTGTAATCCTAACCCTACCACTAACCCTAGCCCTAATAATAACCCTCCTTGTAATCCCAACCCTACCACTAACCCTTCTTGTAATCCCAACCCTACCACTAACCCTTCTTGTAATCCCAACCCTAATTATAACCCTCCTTGTAACCTGAACCCTAATAATAATCCTCCTTGTAATCCCAACCCTACCACTATCCATCCTTGTAACCCCAGCCCTAATAATAACACTCCTTGTAACCTCAACCCTACCACTAACCCTCCTTGTAACCCCAGCCCTAATAATAAACCTCCTTGTAATCCCAACCCTACCACTAACCCTCCTTGTAATCCCAACCCTACCACTAACCCTTCTTGTAATTCCAACCCTACCACTAACCCTCCTTGTAACCCCAACCCTAATAATAACACTCCTTGTAACCTCAACCCTAATAATAATACTCCTTGTAATCCCAAACCTACCACTAGCCCTCCTTGTAACCCCAACACTACCACTAACACTCCTTGTAACCCCAACCCTAATAATAATCCTCCTTGTAACACCAAACCCTACCACCAACCCTCCTTGTAACACCAAACCCTACCACTAACCCTCCTAGTAACCCCAGCCCTAATAATAACACTCCTTGTAACCTCAACCCTAAAAATAATCCTCCTTGTAATCCCAACCCTATCGCTAATCCTCCTTGCAATTCGCATGAAAGGTAAATGTGACTGGCTGTCAATAGAGCAGGTTCACATAGGTCTGGGGCGGCCACGGTCCATATTTAAAAAGCTTCATGTGTGTCTTCTGGTCTGATTCAGTTGCAAATTCAGGGAAAAATTCTGACCTGATTTGCACCTGAGCCGGTAAACAGGGATGCACGTGACCCCAGGCACGAACCCGTGCCCGCATATATGTGAACCCGGCCTAATTCTTACTCTCCTTGTAATCTCAACCCTAATACAAACCCTCCTTGTAACCTCAATTGTACCGCTAACCCTCCTTGTAACCTCAACTCTAACATGTACCCTCCTTGTAAACCCAACGCTACCTCTGATCCTTCTTGTAAACCCAACCACTAACTAGTAATTCTTCTTCTAACCCCAACCTTAAAGCGGAGGTTCACCCAAATAACATTTTCGCAGAACAACTTCTTTAGACTTCTAACATGTACAGTCCGCAATTTTGCGCTGTACATACCTTATAATCTATCTTTTCATTCTGGCTTCCGGGTACTTCTCCCCGCGGGAGTAGGCGTTTCCAAGCTGAGGAGGCATGTCATCTGGAAGGTCGCCCAGATGATTGACGTCTTTTCAGCAAAAGTTCCCACCGGCGGATAAGGCCCCACCCCTCGTATTGCCTAGGCGCGTCCGAGTCACGGCGTTTCCGACAGAAGCCGAACATGCAGATCTGCTAGTCGGCTCTATATGGCGCAGACGTACTCTCCTTGTAACCACGACCCTCCCACTAACTCTTCTTGTAACCTAAACCATACTACTAAATCTCCTTGCAACCCCAACCCTAACATGCACCCTTCTTGTAACCCCAATCCTACCGCTAACCCTCCTTGTAATCCTAACGCTACCTCTGATCCTCCTTGTAAACCCAACCCCAACCAGACCCTACCACTAACTAGTAATTATTTTCTAACCCCAACCTTAACACTAACCCTCCTTGTAACCACGACCCTCCCACTAACCCTTCTTGTAACCTAAACCTAAACCCTAACACTAACCATCCTTAGCAACCCCAACCCTAACATGCACCCTCCTTGTAACCTAAAATCCTACCACAAACCCTCCTCATAACCTTAACTCTAACATGTACCCTCCTTGTAATCCCAACACTACCTCTGATCCTCCTTGTAAACCCAACCCCAACCAGACCCTACCACTATCTAGTAATTCTTCTTCTAACCCCAACTTTAACACTAACCCTCCTTGCAACCACGACCTTCCAATAACCCTTCTTGTAACCTAAACCCTAACAGTAAAACTCCTTGTAACCCCAACCCTAACATGCAACCTCCTTGTAACCCCAACCCTACCACTAACCCTCCTTGTAACCTTGAATTGTAACATGTACCCTCCTTGTAATCCAAACACTACCTCTGATCCTCTTTGTAAACCCAAACCCAACCAGACACTATCACTATCTAGTAATTATTTTTCTAACCCCAACCTTATCACTAACCCTCCTTGCAACCATGACCCTCCCACTAACCCTTCATGTAACCTAAACCCTAACAGTAAACCTCCTTGTAATCTATGATCCTCCTTGTGAACCCAACCCTAACCCTCACTACCACTAACTATCAACTCTTCTTCTAACCCAAACCTTAACACTAACTCTCCTTATAACCCCAATCCTACCACTAATCCTTCTTGTAACCTCAAGTTTAACACGTACCCTCCTTGTAACCTTAACTGTAGCACTAACCCTCTTTGTAACCCCAACTCTCCCACTTACCCTCCTTGTAACCTCAACTCTAACACGTACCCTCCTTGTAATCCCAACGCTACCTCTGATCCTCCTTGTAAACCCAACCCTAAAGTCTCGTATACACCTACGGGATTCCCTACGGTAAAAAGTATGCCGGGAAACCCGAGGGGAAAACTGAGAACTTGCTCTGTAACTTTTTCCTCCTATACACGAAAGGGTTTCCCGACAGGAAAACTGCCATAAGAGCTTTGGTTGGGAATCCCGGCCGTGTGTATCCAGTGTTTCCCATAGGAAGCTGGTTCTCTTTTTTTCGTGACAGTTTTCCTCTCGGGAAAACTGCGATGGAGCATACACACAGCCGGTTTTCACTGCCAAAAGCTCTCGTGGCCGTTTTCCTGTACGTGTGTACGAGGCTTAACCCTCACTACCACTAACTAGCAACTCTTCTTCTAACCCAAACCTTAACACTAACTCTCCTTATAACCACGACCCTCCCATTAACTCTTCTTGTAACCTAAACCCTAACACTAATGCCGCGTACACACGAAAATGATCGTGTATGGGCTACACATAATTTTTCGGCTTCTGAAAAACTACACGTTTTTTTTTTCAAACACGCTGCATTTTTTAACGTCGTTTTATAAAATTTCGTTTTTCGGATTGTAAAAAATGATCGTGTGTGGGCTAAAACAACGTTTTAAACCCGCGCATGCTCAGAAGCAAGTTATGAGACGGGAGCGCTCGTTCTGGTAAAACTACCGTTCGTAATGGAGTAAGCACATTCATCACCCTGTAACAGACAGAAAAGCGCAAATCGCCTTTTACTAACACGGAATCAGCTAAAGCAGCCCCAAGGCGAATGGAACTTCCCCTTTAGAGTGCCGTCGTACGTGGTGTACGTCACCGCGCTTAGATCATTTTTTTTTTTAAACGATGGTGTGTGGGCAACGTCGTTTTTAATGATGAAGTTGGAAAAACCTCGTTTTTTGGACATGCTTGAAAAACGAAGTTTTTTTTAATGCCGAAAAACGACCGTGTGTACGCGGCCTTACACTAAGGCCCCGTACACACGACCAAACATGTCTGCTGAAACTGGTCCGCGGGCCAGTTTCAGCAGACATGTTTGGTCGTGTGTAGGCCCGAGCATGCAGGATTCCAGCAAACATTTGCCCGCCGGGCCTTTTCCCAGCGGGCAAATATTCCTGGACTTGTTTTAAAACAGTCCGCTGGAATCCTGCCCGCTCGGACATGTTCGGTCGTCTGTACAGACCTACCGTACATGTCCGAGCGCCCGCCATCCCTCGCATGCATCGAATGACTTTGACGCATGCGTGGAAGCATTTAACTGGCAGGCCCGCCCACGTCGCTGCGTCATCGTCGCGGCGATGCCGCGGACACGCCTCGCGTATTGTTTATGCGCGGATTTCTGTACGATGGTTAGTACAGCCATCGTACAGAAATCCCCGGTCAGACATGTACGGTGAAAACGGTCCGGCGGACCGCTTTCATCATACATGTTTGGTCGTCTGTACACGGCCTTACTCTCCTTATAACCCCAACCCTACCACTAATCCTTCTTGTAACCTAAACTGTAGCACTAACCCTCCTTGTAACCCCAACTCTCCACTTACCCTCCTTGTAACCCCAATCCTACCACTAATCCTCCTTGTAACCTTAAATCTAACACATACCCGCCTTGTAATCCCAACACTACCTCTGAGTCTTATTCTCCTTGTAAACCCAACACCAACCAGACTCTCCCACTAAATAGTAATTCTTCTTCTTCTAACCCCAAACTTAACACTAACCCTCCTTGCAACCACGACCCTCCCACTAACCCTTCTTGTAACTTAAACCCTAACACTAAACCTCCTTGCAACCCCAACCCTAACATGCACCCTCCTTGAAACCCCAACCCTACCACTAATCCTTTTATGTAACCTTAACTGTAGCACTAACCCTCCTTGTAACCCCAACTCTCCCACTTACCCTTCTTGTAACCTCAACTCTAACACGTACCCTCCTTGTAATCCCAACGCTTCCTCTGATCCTCCTTGCAAACCCAACCCCAACCAGACTCTCCCACTAAATAGTAATTCTTCTTCTAACCCCAAACTTAACACTAACCCTCCTTGCAACCACGACCCTCCCACTTACCCTTCTTGTACCTTAAACCCTAACACTAAACCTCCTTGCAACCCCAACCCTAACATGCACCCTCCTTGAAACCCCAACCCTACCACTAACCCTCCTTGTAACCTTAATTCTAACATGTACCCTCCTTGTAATCCAAACACTACCTCTGATCCTCCTTGTAAACCCAAACCCAACCAGACCCTATCACTATCTAGTAATTATTTTTCTAACCCCAACCTTATCACTAACCCTCCTTGCAACCATGACCCTCCCACTAACCCTTCATGTAACCTAAACCCTAACAGTAAACCTCCTTGTAATCTATGATCCTCCTTGTAAACCCAACCCTAACCCTCACTACCACTAACTATCAACTCTTCTTCTAACCCAAACCTTAACACTAACTCTCCTTATAACCCCAACCCTACCACTAATCCTTCTTGTAACCTCAAGTCTAACACGTACCCTCCTTGTAACCTTAACTGTAGCACTAACCCTCTTTGTAACCCAAACTCTCCCACTTACCCTCCTTGTAACCTCAACTCTAACACATACCCTCCTTGTAATCCCAACGCTACCTCTGATCCTCCTTGTAAACCCAACCCTAAAGCCTCGTACACACCTACGGAATTCCCTACGGTAAATAGTATGCTGGGAAAACACACGAACGGGTTTCCCGACAGGAAAACTGCCATAAGAGCTTTGGTTGGGTATCCCGGCCGTGTGTATGCAGTGTTTCCTCTCGGGTAAACTGCGATGGAGCATACACACAGACGGTTTTCACTGCCAAAAGCTCTCGTGGCCGTTTTCCTGTACGTGTGTACGAGGCGTAACCCTCACTACCACTAACTAGCAACTTTTCTTCTAACCCAAACCTTAACACTAACTCTCCTTATAACCACGACCCTCCCACTAACTCTTCTTGTAACCTAAACCCCAACACTAATGCCGCGTACACACGATCGTTTTTCGGCATGAAAAAAAAACAGTGTTTTTAAAAACGTCATTTAAAATGATCGTGTGTGGGCTACACATCATTTTTCAGCTTCTGAAAAACGACACATTTTTTTTTCGAACATGCTGCATTTTTTAACGTCTTTTTAAAAAAATTATTTTTTTTGGGATGTAAAAATCATCGTGTGTGGGCTAAAACGACGTTTTAAACCCGCGCATGCTCAGAAGCAAGTTATGAGATGGGAGCGCTCGTTCTGGTAAAACTACCGTTCGTAATGGAGTAAGCACATTCATCACGCTGTAACAGACAGAAAAGCGCGAATCGTCTTTTACTAACACGGAATCAGCTAAAGCAGCCCCAAGGCGAATGGAACTTCGTACGTGTTGTACGTCACCGCGCTTTGTTCATTATTATTTTTAAAACGATGGTGTGTGGGCAACGTAGTTTTTAATGATGAAGTTGGAAAAACTTCGTTTTTTGGACATGCTGAAAAACAACGGGTTTTTTTAATGCCGAAAAACGACCGCGTGTACGCGGCATTACACTAACTCTCCTTATAACCCCAACCCTACCACTAATCCTTCTTGTAACCTAAACTGTAGCACTAACCCTCCTTGAAACCCCAACTCTCCACGTACCCTCCTTGTAACCTCAACTCTAACATGCACCCTCCTTGTAACCCCAATCCTACCACTAACCCTCCTTGTAACCTTAAATCTAACACATACCCGTCTTGTAATCCCAACACTACCTCTGAGTCTTATTCTCCTTGTAAACCCAACACCAACCAGACTCTCCCACTAAATAGTAATTCTTCTTCTTTCAACCCCAAACTTAACACTAACCCTCCTTGCAACCACGACCCTCCCACTAACCCTTCTTGTAACTTAAACCCTAACACTAAACCTCCTTGCAACCCCAACCCTAACATGCACCCTCCTTGTAACCCCAACCCTACCACAAATCCTTCATGTAACCTTAACTGTAGCACTAACCCTCCTTGTAACCCCAACTCTCCCACTTACCCTCCTTGTAACCTCAACTTTAACACGTACCCCCCTCGTAATCCCAACACTTCCTCTGATCCTCCTTGCAAACCCAACCCCAACCAGACTCTCCCACTAACTAGTAATTCTTCATCTTCTAACCCCAAACTTAACACTAACCCTCCTTGCACCCTCGACCCTCCCACTAAGCCGTCTTGTAACCTAAACCCTACTACTAAACCTCCTTGCAACCCCAACCTTTACACCTTTTCCAGAAAGCAAACCTATTCCATGGAATTATTCCTCTTTTGGCCTGGACTTGTCAAGACAAGTGTGCTAAAGAATTCTGTTGGGTGAATCTATTCATTGTGATCAGTCATTGGGGTCTCTGCTAGATTTTAATAAGCCCCTCACTTCTTCTCTGGACATGGCTGCATATTAACCCCCCCCCCCCGCGCCTTGGTTCGTGTTGGCAAATGCATCACAATAGCATGTTTTTTCAGAAGCTCGGTTCATTAAGCAGGAAACCCATTGACCTTTGTCATGCAAGTGACTGAACTTGTGTATTTGTCTATAAACCAGGTGTGACAGGCGAATGTGTAAAAAAAGGGAAGGGAATGTGTGCTGTAAGCACAATCCGGCTTTTGCACATCACACACTCTTTAGCTCGTGTCACAATCGGTTGCTCAGTGACTTTTGATGGCAACACCTGTGAAAAGCCTCGATCGGTGTCCGGAGGTCCTCTCCCATGTCTTGGCAATTTGCTCTCTAACCATCAGTGAGGGAGAACAATGCAGATCTGCTGAACACCTGTGACTTGGCAGAATCGTTTGGGTTCCCGGCAATGCTTGGGCTATTTAAAGTCGTGTCTCACCTGTTAAGGCCAAAATAAAATGTTATCAATGAAATTATCAATGGGTTCCCCCTTTATGAGCATACCAGGCCCTTCGGTCTGGTATGGATTTTAGGGGAACCCCCTACGCCAAAAAAACGGCACAGGGTCCCCCCACAATCCATACCAGACCCTTATCCGAGCACAAGGCCCGGTAGGTCAGGAAAGGGGGAGGGGACGAATGAGTGCCCCTCCTCCTGAACTGTACCAGACCGCTTGCCCTCAGCATGGGGGAGTGGGTGCTTTGGGGTGGGGGGGGCCCTGCCCAACAACCCTGGCCGTTGGTTGTTCGGGTCTGCGAGCCTGTGCCCCCCCGTCCCAAAGCGCCTTGCCCTCATGTTGATGAGAACAAGGGCCCCTTCCCGACAACCCTGGCCGTTGGTTGTTAGGGTCTGCGAGCCTTCGCCCCCCACCCCAAAGCGCCTTGCCCCCATGTTGATGAGAACAAGGGCCCCTTCCCGACAACCCTGGCCTTTGGTTGTTCGGGTCTGCGAGCCTGCGCCCCCCCATCCCAAAACGCCTTGCCCCCATGTTGATGAGAACAAGGGCCCCTTCCCGACAACCCTGGCCGTTGGTTGTTCGGGTCTGTGAGCCTGCGCCCCCCACCCCAAAGCGCCTTGCCCCCATGTTGATGAGAACAAGGGCCCCTTCCCGACAACCCTGGCCGTTGGTTGTTCAGGTCTGCGAGCCTGCGCCCCCCCCATCCCAAAGCTCTCTAACCATCAGTGAAGGAGAACAATGCAGATCTGCTGAACACCTGTGACTTGGCAGAATCGTTTGGGTTCCCGGCAATGCTTGGACTATTTAAAGTCGTGTCTCACCTGTTAAGGCCAAAATAAAATGTTATTAATGAAATTATCAATGGGTAGCAAAGAGAAATAACTGTAAGCTGATCATGCAGTTTAGTTTTGGATGCTGGTCGGTGAATGAACCTGTTAGCCTCTCAAAACATTCCCCATCCCAAAGCGCCTTGCCCCCATGTTGATGAGAACAAGGGCCCCTTCCCGACAACCCTGGCCATTGGTTGTTCGGGTCTGCGAGCCTGCGCCCCCCCCATCCCAAAGCGCCTTGCCCCCATGTTGATGAGAACAAGGGCCCCTTCTCGACAACCCTGGCCGTTGGTTGTTCGGGTCTGTGAGCCTGCGCCCCCCACCCCAAAGTGCCTTGCCCCCATGTTGATGAGAACAAGGGCCCCTTCCCGACAACCCTGGCCATTGGTTGTTCTGGTCTGCGAGCCTGCGCCCTCCCCATCCCAAAGCACCTTGCCCCCATGTTGATGAGAACAAAGGCCTCTTCCCGACAACCGCGGCCAGTGGTTGTTCAGGTCTGTGAGCCTTCACCCCCCACCCCAAAGCGCCTCGCCCCCATGTTGATGAGAACAAGGGCCCCTTCCCGACAACCCTGGCCATTGGTTGTTCGGGTCTGCGAGCCTGCGCCCCCAACCCAAAGCGCCTTGCCCCCATGTTGATGAGAACAAGGGCCCCTTCCTGACAACTCTGGCCATTGTTTGTTCAGGTCTCTGAGCCTGTGCCCCCCCACCACAAAGCGCCTTGCCCCCATGTTGATGTGAACAAGGGCCCCTTCCCGACAACCCTGGCCGTTGGTTGTTCGGGTCTGCGAGCCTGCGCCCCCCCATCCCAAAGCGCCTTGCCCCTATGTTGATGAGAACAAGGCCCCTTCCCGACAACCCTGGCCGTTGGTTGTTCTGGTCTGCAAGCATGCGCCCCCTCCCCATCCCAAAGCGCCTTGCCCCCATGTTGATGAGAACAAAGGTCCCTTCCCAACAACCCTGGCCGTTGGTTGTTCAGGTCTGCGAGCCTGCGCTCCCCCCCACCCCAAAGCGCCTTGCCCCCATGTTGATGAGAACAAGGGCCCCTTTCCGACAACTCTGGCCGTTGGTTGTTCAGGTCTGCGAGCCTGCGCCCCCAACCCAAAGCGCCTTGCCCCCATGTTGATGAGAACAAGAGCCACTTCCCGACAACCCTGGCCGTTGGTTGTCGGGGTCTATGGGCGGGGGGGCTTATCGAAATCTTGGAGCCCCCAGATACCGGCCCCCCACCCTATGTGAATGAGTATGGGGTACATTGTACCCCTAACCATTCACCTGGGGGAAAAAGTGTCAAAATAAGAAAACACATCACAAAGGTTTTTAAAGTAATTTATTAGGCAGCTCCGGGGGTCCCTTCCGCCTTCTTCCCTCTCTGGCCTCTTCTCCGTGCTCTCTGGTTCTCCTTCTGCTGTCTGGTTGTTTTCTTCCTGGTTCTTCTGCTCTATTGCTAGCTCTTGCCCGGTCCTCTCCCTTGTCTTCTTCCCTCTTCTCTTTTTCAGATGTTGACACGACGCTCTCTCCCGATGTAATTCCGTGTGCGCGGTGCGCAACGACTTATATAGGCATGGGGCGGGGGGTCACTGTGAGTGATGTCATCCAGTGGCCCCGCCCCCTTATGACGTCTCCACCCGGGGCATGATGGGGTGGTGACGTCATGAGCTCCCAATGACGGAGCATTTGTAGTGTGAACAAAATGGTGACCCGTACAATGCGCCCCACACAGAATGTGGAGCTGCTCCAAAATCGCCATCTTCTGGGGCCAAATCCTAAATGATGTCACCAAGATATCACTGATTCGAATCCAAACTTCCCAAACAAAGGGCCAGCTTACTGTCCTTCGGGCTTTAGGAGGGCCTGGCCCCATCATTGGTGTCAGTGGGATGAATAGTGCCCCATCATTGGTGTCAGTGGGAAGAATAGTGCCCCATCATTGCTATCAGTGGGAGGAATAGTGTCCCATCATTGGTATCAGTGGGAGGAATAGTGTCCCATCATTGGTGTCAGTGGGAAGAATAGTGCCCCATCATTGGTGTCAGTGGGAGGAATAGTGTCCCATCATTGGTGTCAGTGAGAGGAATAGTGCCCCATCATTGGGGTCAGTGGGAGGAAGAGTGTCCCATCATTGGCGTCAGTGAGAGGAATAGTGCCCCATCATTGGTATCAGTGGAAGGAATAGTGTCCCCATCATTGGTGTCAGTGGGAGGAATAGTGCCCCATCATTGGTGTCAGTGAGAGGAATAGTGCCCCATCATTGGTGTTTGTGAGAGGAATAGTTCCCCATCATTGGTGTCAGTGAGAGGAATAGTGTCCCATCATTGGTGTCAGTGGGAGGAATAGTGTCCCATCATTGGTATCAGTGGGAGGAATAGTGTCCCATCATTGGTATCAGTGGGAGGAATAGTGTCCCATCATTGTTGTCCGTGGGAGGAATAGTGTCCCATCATTGGTATCAGTGGGAGGAATAGTGTCCCATCATTGGTATCAGTGGGGAGAATAGTGTCCAATGATGGGGCACTATTCCTCCCACTGATACCAACAACGGGGTGCCATTCCTCCCCCTAATACCAAATAAGTATTGTTTACTTCCATTGACATCAGGACCATTTCTACTCCCAATGACCACAGTCCGGCCCCCTCAAAGTCTGAAGGGCAGTAAACTGGCCCTTTGTTTAAACCATTTGGAGACCCCGGATCTACATGAATGGGGACAGAATAAAAAAAATGCCTTTTCACTCATTTATTCATCAAAAATATCAATAGGCGTTATAGTGAACTGTGGGAACAAGTAAGTGCACCTTTGGTATGAAGAGCTGGTGGTGATCCCTGTAGCACACATGACATCTTGTAGGAATTTCGTATGACTGCCCTCTAGTCCCACCAATGACCCCTCCTCCGTGCAAAATCCCATCAGTCGCAAGATGTTTGTGGGACTTCTCACATGAACTGCCCATTTCCTCCTTCAAAAATGTTATGGGGAATCAAATCAGGGCTTTGACCAGCCAATTAGACCCTCAGGTTCTAATTATGTGCTTCCAAAAAACGTAGAAATCAATGCATCTGGCGCCCTGCATGTAGAATAGGGGCGCATGGATTGGGAGGGGGGGGACGTGCCCCTGCGCCCCGTATGAACGGGCCGCCACTGGGTTTGACTAGGGCCAGGGCTTTTTTTCTCAGAGAATAGGTGCAGGAACTCCCTTCTTTCGGTCACTTCTTGTGTCCACCCCTACCCACCTCCGAGCACCATTCCTTGTGTCCACCCCCTACCCACCTCCGAGCACCGTTCCTTGGTTTCACCCCCTACCCACCTCTGAACACCATTCCTTGTGTCCACCCCCTACCCACCTCCGAGCACCATTCCTTGGTTTCACCCCCTACCCACCTCCGAGCACCGTTCCTTGGTTCCACCCCCCCTACCCCACCTCCGAGCACCGTTCCTTGGTTCCAATCCCTACCCACCTCCGAGCACCATTCCTTGTGTCCACCCCCTACCCACCTCCGAGCACCATTCCTTGTGTCCACCCCCTACCCACCTCCGAGCACTGTTCCTTGGTTCCACCCCCTACCCACCTCCGAGCACCGTTCCTTGGTTCCACCCCCCTACCCCACCTCCGAGCACCGTTCCTTGGTTCCAATCCCTACTCACCTCTGAGCACCGTTCCTTGGTTTCACCCCCTACCCACCTCCGAGCACCATTCCTTGGTTTCACCCCCTACCAACCTCCGAGCACCATTCCTTGTGTCCACCCCCTACCCACCTCTGAGCACCGTTCCTTGGTTTCACCCCCTACCCACCTCTAAGCACTGTTCCTTGGTTCCACCCCACCTCCGAGCACCGTTCCTTGGTTTCACCCCCTACCCACCTCCGAGCACCGTTCCTTGGTTTCACCCCCTACCCACCTCCGAGCACCGTTCCTTGGTTTCACCCCCTACCCACCTCCGAGCACCATTCCTTGTGTCCAACCCCTACCCACCTCCGAGCACTGTTCCTTGGTTCCACCCCCTACCCACCTCCGAGCACCGTTCCTTGTGTCCACCCCCTACCCACCTCCCAGTACTGGATACAGAACCAAGTATTAAGTGCTAAGTAATTTGTATGTAATTTGTTAATGATAGGAAGTAAAATAGATCCCCTGTAGCCGGCAACAATGGAGCACCCCCAGCAACAATAGACCCTGAACAGCTAGCAAAGAAGATAAATATGTACAGTGGGGTAAAAAAGTAGTAAGTCCCCACCAAGTGTGCAAGTTCTCCCACTTATAAAGATGGGAGGGGCCTGTAATTGTCATCATAGGTAGACCTCAACTATGAGAGACAAAATGTGGAAACAAATCCAATCACATCGTCTGATTTGGAAAGAATTTATTTGCAGATTATGGTGGAAAATAAGTATTTGGTGAATATCAAAAGTTCATCTCAATACTTTGTTATCTATCCTTTGTTGTCAATGACAGAGGTCAAAGGTTTTCTGTAAGTCTTTACAACGTTGTCACACACTGTTGCCGGTATGTTGGCCCAGATCTCCTCTAGAGCAGTGATGTTTTGGGGCTGTCGCTGAGCAACACGGACTTTCAACTCCCTCCAAAGGTTTTCTATGGGGTTTAGATCTGGAGACTGGCTAGGCCACTCCAGGACCTTGAAATGCTTCTTACAAAGCCACTCCTTCTTTCCCGGGCGGTGTGTTTGGGATCATTGTCATCTTCAATGCCCTTGCTGATGGGAGGAGGTTTGCACTTAAAATCTCACGATACATGGCCTAATTCATTCTTTCATGTACACGGATCAGTCGTCCTGTTCCCTTTGCAGAGAAACAGCCCCAAAGCATGATGTTGCCACCCCATGCTTCACAGTAGGTATGGTGTTCTTTAGTTGCAACTCAGCATTCTCTCTCCTCCAAACACAATGAGTTGTGTTTCTATCAAACACTTCTACTTTGGTTTCATCTGACCATATGACATTCTCCCAATCCTCTTCTGGATCATCCAAATGCTCTCTAGCAAACCTCAGACGGGCCCGGACATGTACTGGCTTAAGCAGAGGCAGGGACATGTCTGGCACTGCAGGATCTGAGCCCCTGGCGGCGTAGTGTGTTACTGATGGTAGCCTTTGTTACGTTGGTCCCAGCTCTCTGCAGGTCATTCACTAGGTCCCGTTGTGTGGTTCTGGAATTTTTGCTCACTGGTCTTGTGAACATTTTGAACCCACAGGGTGAGATCTTGGGTGGAGCCCCAGATCGAGGGAGAATATCAGTTGGTCTTGTATGTCTTCCATTTTCTAATTATTGATTTCTTCACACCAAGCTGCTTGCCTATTGCAGATTCAGTCTTCCCAGCCTGGTGCAGGTCTACCATTTTGTTTCTGGTCCTTGGACAGCCCTTTGGTCTTCACCATAGTGGAGTTTGGAGTGTGATTGTTTGAGGTTGTAGACAGGTGTCTTTTATACTGATAACAAGTTCAAACAGGTGCCATTAATACAAATAATGAGTGGAGGAGGAGGAGCCTCTTATAGAAGAAGATACAGGTAATGAGTGGAGGAGGCGGAGCCTCTTATAGAAGAAGATACAGGTAATGAGTGGAGGAGGAGGGGCCTCTTATAGAAGAAGATACAGGTAATGAGTGGAGGAGCCTCTTTTAGAAGAAGATACAGTTAATCAGTGGAGGAGGAGGAGCCTCTTATAGAAGAAGATACAGGTAATGAGTGGAGGAGGAGGAACCTCTTATAGAAGAAGATACAGGTAATGAGTGGAGGAGGAGGAGCCTCCTATAGAAGAAGATACAGGTAATGAGTGGAGGAGAAGGAGCCTCTTATAGAAGAAGATACAGGTAATGAGTGGAGGAGGAGGAGCCTCTTATAGAAGAAGATACAGGTAATGAGTGGAGGAGGAGGAACCTCTTATAGAAGAAGATACAGGTAATGAGTGGAGGAGGAGGAGCCTCCTATAGAAGAAGATACAGGTAATGAGTGGAGGAGAAGGAGCCTCTTATAGAAGAAGATACAGGTAATGAGTGGAGGAGGAGGAGCCTCTTATAGAAGAAGATACAGGTAATGAGTGGAGGAGGAGAAGCCTCTTATAGAAGAAGATACAGGTAATGAGTGGAGGAGGAGGAACCTCTTATAGAAGAAGATACAGGTAATGAGAGGAGGAGCCTCTTATAGAAGAAGATACAGGTAATGAGAGGAGGAGGAGGAGCCTCTTATATAAGAAGATATAGGTAATGAGTGGAGAAGGAGGAGCCTCTTATAGAAGAAGATACAGGTAATGAGTGGAGGAGGAGGAGCCTCTTATAGAAGAAGATACAGGTAATGAGAGGAGGAGCCTCTTATAGAAGAAGATACAGGTAATGAGAGGAGGAGGAGGAGCCTCTTATAGAAGAAGATATAGGTAATGAGTGGAGGAGGAGGAGCCTCTTATAGAAGAAGATACAGGTAATGAGAGGAGGAGGAGCCTGTTATAGAAGAAGATACAGGTAATGAGTGGAGGAGGAGGAGCCTCTTATAGAAGAAGATACAGGTAATGAGTGGAGGAGGAGGAACCTCTTATAGAAGAAGACACAGGTAATGAGAGGAGGAGGAGGAACCTCTTATAGAAGAAGATACAGGTAATGAGAGGAGGAGCCTCTTATAGAAGAAGATACAGGTAATGAGAGGAGGAGGAGCCTCTTATAGAAGAAGATACAGGTAATTAGAGGAGGAGGGGCCTCTTATAGAAGAAGATACAGGTAATGAGTGGAGGAGGAGGAGCCTCTTTTAGAAGAAGATACAGTTAATGAGTGGAGGAGGAGGAGCCTTTTACAGAAGGAGATACAGGTAATGAGTGGAGGAGGAGCCTCTTATAGAAGACGATACAGGTAATGAGTGGAGGAGGAGGAGCCTCTTATAGAAGAAGATACAGGTAATGAGTGAAGGAGGAGGAGCCTTTTACAGAAGGAGATACAGGTAATGAGTGGAGGAGGAGGAGCCTCTTATAGAAGAAGATACAGGTCTGTGAGAGACGGAAATCTCGCTTGTTTGTAGAGGAGACCAAATACTTATTTTCCACCATAATTTGCAAATAAATTCTTTCCAAATCAGACGATGTGATTGGATTTGTTTCCACATTTTGTCTCTCATAGTTGAGGTCTACCTATGATGACAATTACAGGCCCCTCCCATCTTTATAAGTGGGGGGAGAACTTGCACTATTGGTGGGGACTAAATACTTTTTTGTCCCACTGTAACTGCAGCCTGTATGCAAGATAAATAAGAAGATAAATAAAGAGATACTAAAATAAATGTATCAGTCCTGTACGGTTGTGTTCTCGGTCGCTGTGTGACGTGAAAGTAATTCGGGGGGATTTCGCTTTGTCATCCGGCATGAATAAAATATTGAGCTCTGTATAGTTGAGCTCTGTGTATTTTTAAATAAATAAAAATTGAGCTCTGTGTGTTTTTAAATAAATAAATGTAAAGAAGATAATACAAAGTTACATAATAAATAATAATAAAACATGACAAACAATAAAGAAGATAATAATATAAAAAATTATATATATGCAAAGAAGATAAATAATAAATAAGAAGATAAATAATTGTTAAAACATTTTAATAAACATGACAAACAATAAAAAAGATAATAATATAAAAATAAAATGTAAAAGATAAATAAAAATAAGAAAATAAATATATGCAAAGAAGAAAACTGTGTAACTACAGCCTGCATGTAAGATAAATAAAAAGATAAATAAAGAGATACTAAAATAAATGTATAAAATGAGGTGTCGGTCCTGTACGGTTGTGTTCTCGGTCGCTGTGTGACGTGAATGTAATTCGGGGGGATTTTGCTTTGTCACCCGGCATGAATAAAATATTGAGCTCTGTATAGTTGAGCTCTGTGTATTTTTAAATAAATAAATAAATATTGAGCTCTGTGTATTTTTAAATAAATAAATGTAAAGAAGATAATAAAAAGTTAAATAAACATGACAAACAACAAAGAAGATAATAATATAAAAAAATATATATGCAAAGAAGATAACTATGTAACTATGTAAGATAAATAAGAAGATAAATAATTGTTAAAAAAAAAAAGCATGACAAACAATAATTAAGATAATAATACAAAAATGAAATGTAAAAGATAAATAAAAATAAGAAAATACATGTAAAAATAAATATATATGGAAAGAAGATAACTATGTAACCAGGTAATATAAATAAGAAGATAAATAGTTGTTAAAAAATAAAATAAACATAACAAACAATAATTAAGATAATAATATAAAAATAAAATGTAAAACATAAATAAAAATAAGAAAATAAATGTAAAAATAAATATATACAAAGAAGATAACTATGTTACTACAGCCTGTATGTAAGATAAATAAAAAGATAAATCAAGAGATACTAAAATAAATGTATAAAGTGAAATGTCTGTCCTGTACGGTTGTGTTCTCGGTCGCTGTGTGACGTGAATGTAATACGGGGGGATTTTGCTTTGTCATCCGGCATGAATAAAATATTGAGCTCTGTATAGTTGAGCTCTGTGTATTTTTAAATAAATAAATATTGAGCTCTGTGTATTTTTAAATAAATAAATGTAAAGAAGATAATAAAAAGTTAAATAAACATGACAAAATATAAAGAAGATAATAATATAAAAAAAAAATGTGAAAGATAAATAAAAATAAGAAAATAAATGTAAAAATAAATAAATGCATAGAAGATAACTATGTAACTATGTAAGATAAATAAGTGTTAAAAAGATAAATAAAGAGATACTAAAATAAAATGTAAAAGATAAATAAAAATATGAAAATAAATGTAAAAATAAATATATGCAAAGAAGATAACTATGTAAGATAAATAAGAAGATAAACAAGTGTTAAAAAGAAATAGATACTAAAATAAATGTAAAATATAAATAAAAATAAATATATGCAAAGAAGATAACTATGGGCCAGATTCACATAGAACTGCGGCGGCGTAACATATCGTAGATACAATACACCGCCGCAAATTTTCATCGCAAGTGCCTGATTCACAGAGCACTTGCGATGAAAACTACGCCGGCGGCCTCCGGCGCAAGGCGGGCCAATTCAAATGGGTGTGTGCCATTTAAATTAGGCGCGCTCCCGCGCCAGACCTACTGCGCATGCTCAGTTTCGCAAATCCCGTCGTGCTTTGCGCGCCGTGACGTAATTTTTTCGAACGGCGACACTTCCGTATTCCCGGACGTGTTACGCAAACGACGTTCATTTTTAAATTTCGACGCGGGAACGACGGCCATACTTTAGACAGCAATACGTTTGCTGACTAAAGTTAGGGCACCTAAAACGACGACTAACTTTGCGACGGGAAACTAGACTAGCGGCGACGTAGCGAACGCGAAAATCCGTCGTAGATCCGCCGTAACTCCTAATTTTCATACCCGACGCTGGTTTACGACGCGAACTCCCCCCAGCGGCGGCCGCGGTACTGCATCCTAAGATCCGACAGTGTAAAACTATTACACCTGTCGGATCTTCTGCTTATCTATGCGGAACTGATTCTGTGAACCAGCCGCATAGATAGAAACAGAGATACGACGGCGTATCAGCAGATACGCCGTCGTATCTCTTTTGTGAATCTGGCCCTATGTAACTATGTAAGAGAAATAAGAAGATAAATAATTGTTAAAGAAATTTTATTAACATGACAAACAATAAAAAAGATAATAATATAAAAATAAAATGTAAAAGATAAATAAAAATAAGAAAATAAATATATACAAAGAAGATAACTAAGGGCCAGATTCACGTAGAATTGCGGCCGTGTAACGTAACCCGTTTACCCGTTTACGTTACACCGCCGCAAGTTTTCAGTGTAAGTGCCCGATCCACAAAGCACTTACCTGTAAACTTGCAGCGGTATATCGTAAACACGTCCGGCGCAAGCCCGCCCAATTCAAATGGGGCGGGTACCATTTAAATTAGGCGCGCTCCCGCGCCGGACGTACTGGGCATGCTCCGTTCGCAATTTTCCCGACGTGCTTTGCGCGAACTTACGGTGGCCCAAAGTGTTTGTGAATCGCGACGTGCGTAACGTACTTACGCCGGAAAAAAAAATTCAAAAGCGACGCGGGAACGACGGGCATACTTTAACATGGTGGAGTAATTTTACACCATGTTAATAGCACCCCTAACTTTGCGACGGAAAACTAAGACTTGCGCCAACGTAACGACGGGAAAAACCTTTGTGGATCGCCGTAACTGCTAATTTGCATACCCGACGCTGGAATACGACGCAAACTCCCCCCAGCGGCGGCCGAGGTACTGCATCCTAGGATCCGACGGTGTAAGTCAATTACACCTGTCGGATCTTAGGGCTATCTATGCGGCTGATTCTATGAATCAGCCGCATAGATAGAACAACAGATACGACGGCGTATCAGGAGATACGCCGTCGTATCTGTTCTGTGAATCTGGCCCTATGTAACTACAGCCTGTATGTAAGATAAATAAAAAGATAAATAAAGAGATACTAAAATAAATGTATAAAATGAAGTGTCTGTCCTGTACGGTTGTGTTCTCGGTCGCTGTGTGACGTGAATGTAATTTGGGGGGATTTTGCTTTGTCATCCGGCATGAATAAAATATTGAGCTCTGTATAGTTGAGCTCTGTGTATTTTTAAATAAATAAATGTAAAGAAGATAATAAAAAGTTAAATAAACATGACAAACAATAAAGAAGATAATAATATAAAAAAATAAATGTGAAAGATAAATAAAAATAAGAAAATAAATGTAGAAATAAATAAATGCATAGAAGATAACTATGTAACTATGTAAGATAAATAAGAAGATAAATAAGTGTTAAAAAGATAAATAAAGAGATACTAAATTAAAATGTAAAAGATAAATAAAAATAAGAAAATAAATGTAAAAATATATAAATGCAAAGAAGATAACTATGTAACTATGTAAGATAAATAAGAAGATAAACAAGTGTTAAAAAGAAATAGATACTAAAATAAATGTAAAATATAAATAAAAATAAATATATGCAAAAAAGATAACTATGTAACTACAGCCTGTATGTAAGATAAATAAGACGATAAATAAAGAGATACTAAAATAAATGTATAAAGTGAGGTGTCTGTCCTGTACGGTTGCGTTCTCGGTCGCTGTGTGACGTGAATGTAATTCGGGGGAATTTGCTTTGTCATGCGGCATGAATAAAATATTGAGCTCTGTGTAAGTCCACTTCCTTTGCCTGCGGTTGTGTTGGATGAGAACAATCAATGAGAGAAGACAACAGATGGACAGATTTCATGGATTCGGAAGAAGAACTTGCACTCACTCTGTGACCGGCGGATCTGAAGTCCACCCAGAACTAGGATTTCAGTTTCGGGTCAGCACCACTGGCTTGAATTCTTAAGATAAATGAGATAAATTAAAAAGTGTAACTCCACTTATGTTGGGAAAATAATAGAGATGCACTGATGGCATTTTTTTTACAAGTAAGAGTAGCAGTGGCGGTGCGTCCATAAGGGGCGCTGGGCGCCGCCCCCTCTCTCCTGGCACCGCCATATCGCCATACATAGATCCACGCATTTCATGAATCTATCTATGGTCGCCGCTGCCACCCCCTATTCAGGTGTCCGGCCCCTTGTTGGGCGCCGGGCACCTGAATTACAGCGGCGGGGGTGTTTTTTGGGAGCACCTGATTGGAGCCGTCGGCTCTAATAGGCGCCGAAACAGGTGAACAGCGGGCGCCATGCTGGGCGTTCGCTGTTCACTCAGCGTTGTGTTAGCAAAGCAAAGGAATGCCTGAAATCTGACTTGTATCTTAGTGCAGACTTCTGGGAAAACTGGTGAGCCAATCACACAAGTAAGAAATTATAGGGTCAGATTCACAGAAAAAGTACGCCGGCGTATCTGCTGATACTCCGGCATATTTTCAAATTTGCCGCGTCGTATCTTAATTTGTAATTCACAAACAAGATACGACGGCTTTTGGCTAAGATCCGACAGGCTTACGGCTTCGTACGCCTTCGGATCTTAGACTGCAACACTTCGGCCGCCGCTGGGTGGAGTTCGCGTTGTTTTCCAGCGTCGGGTATGCAAATTAGCTTTTACGGCGATCCACGAAGGTACTCGCGTGCGTTACGTCGTCGCAAGTCACTTTTTCCCGTCACAAAGTTAAGCCTGCTTTTTCATAGCTTAACTTTAGACCAGCCATGTTAAAGTATGGCCGTCGTTCCGCGTCGAATTTCAATTTTTTTTTCCTATGACGTCCGGGAATATGTTACGCATGTCGCCGTTCAAAAAACACGTCGGGGCACCGTAATTTTGCGCAAAGCGCGGCGGGAAATTTCCAAACGGAGCATGCGCAGAACGTTCGGCGTGGGAGCGCGCCTAATTTAAATGGTACACGCCCCATTTGAATTAGGCGAGCTTGCGCCGGACGGCTTTACGTTACACCGCCGTAAGTTTACATGCAAGTGCTTGGTGAATCAGGCACTTGCGCTGAAAACTTGCGGCGGTGTAAAGTAAAGACCATACGTTACGCTGCCGCAAATGTACCTGAATCTGGCCCTATGTTTCTGGGGGCCTGTGTACGGAGTGCCCCCAGGTGGCCATATTGCATTTTCTGAAAATTGCTGCAGATTGAAATAGAAAGGTAATTTTTAATAACATTCAATTACAATATGACTTGACGTATCGCCATTGTATATGCTAGATTATTTTTTCTTTATTTGCTAATTTTTTTTCCGCACAAAAGTGGATTTACCTGTTCTGAGGGGAACCCATCCTGTATATACCGCTGGATGGTCTTGGCCCCCCGTGCTGCAGATCAGTTTCAGGGTCTTGGCAATCTTCTTCTATCCTCGGCCATCTTTATGTAGAGACACAAAGGGCCAGATTCACAGCGGAGATACTCCGTCGTATCTCTGTTTCTATCTATGCGGCTGTTTCATAGAATCAGTTACGCATAGATATCCATAAGATCCGACAGGTGTAATTGTTTTACACTGTCGGATCTTAGGATGCAGTACCGCGGCCGCCGCTGGGGGGAGTTTGCGTCGTAAACCAGCGTTGGGTATGCAAATTAGGAGTTACGGCGATTCCCGACGGATTTTCGCGTTCGCTACGTCGCCGCTAGTCTAGTTTCCCGTCGCAAAGTTAGTCGTTTTTTTTGGTGCCTTAACTTTACACAGCAAGTGTATTGCTGTCTAAAGTATGGCCGTCGTTCCCGCGTCAAAATTTAAAAAATAACGTCGTTTGCGTAAGCCGTCCGGGAATACAGAATTACGATACGCGCGTCGCCGTTCGAAATAATGACGTCACGGCGCGCAAAGCACGGCGGGAGTTCGGAAACGGAGCATGCGCGGTAGGTCCGGTGCGGGAGCGCGCCTAATTTAAATGGCACACGCCCATTTAAATTGGCCCGCCTTAGCCGGAGGCCGCCGGCGTAGGTTTTCATCGCAAGTGCTTGGTGAATCAGGCACTTGCGATGAAAACTTGCGGCGGTGTAACGTATCTACGATACGTTACGCCGCCGCAATTATTCGTGAATCTGGCCCATAGTGTAATTTCTTCTGTGTTGTCACAATCAATAATAAATAATAATAATAATTAAAAAAAAATATTATTATTATTATTATTATTTATTCTTATAAATGTGTTACTTTGCATTCCTTTAGATGCGGCATTCTTTATTTCGGATAATTCATCATTTTTGATAAGTTCGTTACGTTCGCTAAACAGCCACATTCGAAAGAAAATTCCAACACCTATAATTTATTAGTTAGTTATTATTTCAGATTTTTTTCATTTTCGGGATTTCAGATTTTCGTATTTAACAAATTTATGAATTTTTGAATATTCAAATTCACAAATGGAATTTTGGGTTTAAATTTGGATATTTTCGAATTAACAATTTTATTAAATTTTTTTTAATTCGTTAAAAAGAACAAAAAGGAATTCGGAACGAAACAAATTGAGCGTGTCTAGCGGCCGGGAAGTCTGTTATTTTTCCCGAATCTGGTGTTAATGTAGTCGATGAAAATATAAATTTATATGATAAATCACGCCACAGAAGCGCAGTCCGGGTACGTTCCCAGTGCTTTTCTGCATGTGCGTTTTTTTTACGTGTTTTTGATGCGTTCCAGTGCATTTTTGTCGTGTTTTTAATGTGTTTTTGTTGCGTTTTTGTTGCATTTTTGATGCAGTCCAATGCATTTTTTCCCCTTACTTTTTTCTTAACCTTAACTGCCAGTTCACACCATCGAATCGCAGTGCAGATGCGTTCCAGATGCTTTTTTGTGAATGCGCGTTTTTGCTGCATTTTTGATGCGTTCCAGTGCGTTTTTGGTGCGTTTTGGGTGCGTTTTTGATGCAGTCCAGTGCATCCCCCCCCCCACTCTTTTTTCTTAACCTTAAATAAGGACACGTGCGTTTCAGTGCGTTTTTGATGTGTTGAAGGACCAGTTCACACCATAGAAACGCAGTCCGGATGCGTTCCAGGTGCTTTTCTGCATGCGCGTTTTTGATGCGTTCCAGGGCTTTTTTTCACCCCCTCTTTTTAATTTACCTTAGATAAGGACAAGTGCGTTCCAGTGCGTTTTTGGTGCATTTAGGTGCGTTCCGGTGTGTTTTTAATGCGTTTTACAGCGCTCCAGTACAGTCCAGTGCAGGAAAAATGCAGAATGTTCTACTTTTTTTCTGGAACTGCAAGCAACGGTGTGAACTTTACCATTAAAAACCATATAACCAACTTTCCATGCGTTTTTGATGCAGAAAAAAAAACGCACTGGACTGCATGTGGTGTGAACTGGTCCTAAATAAGGATATGTGCGTTTTTGGTGCGTTCCAGTGTGTTTTTGGTGTGTTCCAGTGCGTTTTTGGTGCGTTCCAGTGTGTTTTTGGTGTGTTCCAGTGTGTTTTTGGTGTGTTCCAGTGTGTTTTTGGTGTGTTCCAGTGCGTTTTTGGTGTGTTCCAGTGCGTTTTTGGTGTGTTCCAGTGTGTTTTTGGTGCGTTCCAGTGTGTTTTTGGTGTGTTCCAGTGTGTTTTTGGTGTGTTCCAGTGCGTTTTTGGTGCGTTCCAGTGTGTTTTTTGTGTGTTCCAGTGCGTTTTTGGTGCGTTCCAGTGCGTTTTTGGTGCGTTCCAGTGTGTTTTTGGTGTGTTCCAGTGCGTTTTTGGTGCGTTCCAGTGTGTTTTTGGTGTGTTCCAGTGTGTTTTTGGTGTGTTCCAGTGCGTTTTTGGTGCGTTCCAGTGTGTTTTTGGTGTGTTCCAGTGCGTTTTTGGTGCGTTCCAGTGTGTTTTTGGTGTGTTCCAGTGCGTTTTTGGTGCGTTCCAGTGTGTTTTTGTCAGTCCGGTGGACAGGGGAGTAAATGTATTAGCAGATTTCGAAACACTAACAAATTGAAGCCAAAACTCTCCAGATCAACACTTTATAATCAGTAACACAGTTTTATTACCTTTTTGGGATAAATGTTTTACAAGAATAAATAAAAAAGCAGAAAAAAAATAATAATAATAATAATAATAATAATAATAATAATAATAATAATAATAATAATAATAATAAAAAAAATAATAATAATAATAAAAAAAAATAATAATTATAATAAAATAAATATAATAATAGTAATAATAATAATAATAATAATAATAATAATAATAATAATAATAATAATAATAATAATAATAATAAAATAAATAATAATAATAATAATAATAATAAAAAACATAATAATAAAAATAAAAATAAAATAAAAAATAATAAATAAAAAGCTGATAATTGTAAGCCCCCCTGTCAGTGGTAAGTGGTTTGTCTCCTCCCTGTAAACTGATACATTCTGCTGCAGAGCTCACGCTTTTTGAAAAACAACAGACTTACTGGCCGGATCACCAGATGAAAATAGAAGAAAGAAAGCCTAAAAAGAACGGAAACTTTCATCACATCTAAGAATCGCTGTAAATGTGGTGGCTGCATTCGTTTTATTTTTTCCCCTCTTCTTTTTTCACCGGATGATCTGTCCAGTAACACACTTCCACACACACTAGGCTCTGTTCACACCTGAGCGGGGGGGGGGGGGGCAAGACCTTTGTGATTCTGTCCGCAATTCCAAATTGCGGGACGGCAATTGCGATGCTATTAATTCTTAATGGCACCCCAATTGCGCCGCGATTTTGCACACGATTGTCGCTCAATAAAGCAGTCGCATCACAGCACATCGCATGCTTCGTTCACACCTAGGCGATTTGAATCTCGGGGGGGGGGGGGCAAATCGATGCGATTCTGCCCGCGTTTCCAAATTGAGGGACGCGTGTGCGATGCCGTTAATTCTCAATGGCACCCCGATCGCGCCGCGATTTTGCACACAATTGTCGTGCAATAAATCGCGCTGCAATCACAAGCAAGTAACGCACCTCCTGTTAGGCCCACGTTTCCAGATCACACGCCGGAGGCGTGTGCGATGCCGTTAATTCTTAGCGGCACCCCAATCGCGCCGTGATTTTCCTAAGATTGTCGTGCAATAAAACCGCACAGTAATCGTGGCGAATCGCAAAGTGCGACGCTTGACGCTTAAAAAGGGAATCTGGCGATTCCGCCCGCGATTCAAACCGCCCAGGTGTGAGCGGAGTCTTTGAGGCTCGGTTCACATCTATGCAGTTTGCAATTGACGCGTTCTACGGCGCATTTCGCTGTGCGTTTTTTGCGTTTTTTTTCACGCGCTATTTTACCACAATTTTGCCCAGATTTGTGTTCTGTGTTTTTATGCTTTTTTTTAAAGAAATTGCCCATATTGGGCAGATAACCCACTTCAATACCGGGGGGCATTTTCACCCCCTTCCTGCCCAGGCCAATTTTCAGCTTTCAGCGCTGTCACACTTTGAATGACAATTGCGCGGTCGTGTGACGTGGCACCCAAATTTAATTTCGATCTTTTTTCCCCACAAATAGAGCTTTCTTTTGGTGGTATTTGATCACCTCAGCGGTTTTTATTTTTTGCGCTATAAACAAAAATAGAGCGAGAATTTTGAAAAAAAAAACAATATTTTTTTACTTTTTTTTGTAATAAATATCCCCCAAAAATATATAAAAAAAAAATTTCCTCAGTTTAGGCCGATACGTATTCTTCTACCTATTTTTGGTAAAAAAAAATCGCAATAAGCGTTTATTGGTTGGTTTTCGCAAAAGTTATAGGGGCAGATCCAGAAAGAAATACATTGGCGCAGCGTATCAGAGATACACTACGCCGCCGTACCTTAACTGGCGTTCTTTCGAATCCTAAGCGAGTTCGCGTCGAAAGTTACGGCGGCGTAGTGTATTTCTGGCGCCGTATTTCAAATTGGGCGGGTTGGGGGCGGGTTTCATTTAAATAAAGCGCGTCCCCGCGCCAAATGAAATGCGCATGCATCGTTCCTAAATTTCCCGCCGTGCATTGCGCTAAATAACGTCGCAACGACGTCATTTTTTGAACTTAGACGTGACTTACGTCCATCCCGATTCACGAACAACTTATGCAAAAAAAATAAAAAATCTAATTTCGACGCGGGAACGACGGCCATACTTTAACCAGTTCCCGACCCCCGCATGTACATATACGTCCACAATATGGCACGTACAGGCACATGGGCGTACAGGTACGTCCTCGCCTATTAGCGGGTGGGGGGTCCGATCGGGACCCCCCCCCGCTACATGCGGAGGTCGGGTCCGCTCGGGGAGCGATCCGGGACCACGGCGCGGCTATTTGTTTATAGCCGCTCCGTCGCGATCGCTCCCCGGAGCTGAAGAACGGGGAGAGCCGTGTGTAAACACGGCTTCCCCGTGCTTCACTGTGTCGGCGCATCGATCGCGTCATTCCCTTTATAGGGAAGACACGATCGATGACGTCATTCCTACAGCCACACCCCCCAACAGTTGTAAACACATACTAGGTGCACCCTAACTCCTACAGCGCCCCCTGTGGTTAACTCCCAAACTGCAACTGTCATTTTCACAATAAAGAATGCAATTTAAATGCATTTTTTGCTGTGAAAATGACAATGGTCCCAAAAATGTGTCAAAATTGTCCGAAGTGTCCGCCATAATGTCGCAGTCACGAAAAAAATCGCTGATCGCCGCCATTAGTAGTAAAAAAAAAAAAATTAATAAAAATGCAATAAAACTATCCCCTATTTTGTAAACGCTATAAATTTTGCGCAAACCAATCGATAAACGCTTATTGCGATTTTTTTACTAAAAATATGTAGAGGAATACGTATCGGCCTAAACTGAGGAAAAAAAATGTTTTTATATATGTTTTTGGGGGATATTTATTACAGCAAAAAGTAAAAAATATTGAATTTTTTTCAAAATTGTCGCTCTATTTTTGTTTATAGCGCAAAAAATAAAAACCGCAGAGGTGATCAAATACCACCAAAAGAAAGCTCTATTTGTGGGGAAAAAAGGACGCCAATTTTGTTTGGGAGCCACGTCGCACGACCGCGCAATTGTCTGTTAAAGCGACACAGTCCCGAACTGTAAAAACCCCTTGGGTCTTTAGGCAGCAATATGGTCCGGGGCTTAAGTGGTTAACATGGCAAGTCTATCTATACGCCGCAAAATAGCAGCTTTAACTATACGCCGGAAAAAGCCGACTAGAGACGACGTAAGAGAATGCGACGGCCGCGCGTACGTTTGTGGATCGTCGGAAAAAGCTCATTTGCATACCCGACGCGGAAAACGACGCAAACTCCACCCAGCGGACGCCGAAGTATTGCATCTACGATCCGAAGCCGTATGCCTGACGGATCGAACCCAGATGCCGTCGTATCTTTGTTTTGAGGATTCAAACTAAAGATGCGACGCGGCAAATTTGAAAGTACGCCGGCGTATCAGTAGATGCGCCGGCGTACTTGCTCTGTGGATCTGCCCCATAGCGTTTACAAAATAGGTTGTTGATTTATGGCATTTTTATAATTTTTTTCCAGTAATGGCGGCGATTTTTATCGTGACTGCGACATTGCGGCGGACACATCGGACACTTTTGACACATTTTTCGGACCATTGTCATTTATACAGCGATCAGTGCTATAAAAAATGCACTGATTACTGTGTAAATGTGACTGGTAGGGAAGGGGTTAACACTTGGGGGCGAGGAAGGGGTTAACTGTGTTCCCTAGGGAGTGATTCTAACTGTAGGGGGACTCACAAGGGGAGGAGACCGATCGGCGTTCCTCTGTACTGGAAACACACAATCAGTCTCCTCACCTCTGACAGGACATGGATCTGTGTATCATGGGCCAGTTCACACCACATGCAGTCCGGTGCGTTTTTTTTTTCTCTGCATTGAAAACGCATGGAAAGTCGGTTATATGGTTTTCAATGGCATAGTTCACACCGGTGCATTGCAGTTCCAGAAAAAACGTAGAACATGCTGCATTTTACCTGCACTGGACTGTACTGGAGCGCTGTAAAACGCGTCAAAAACACACCGGAACGCACCTAAATGCACCAAAAACGCACTGGAACGCACTTGTCCTTATCTAAGGTTAATAAAAAAGAGGGGGTGAAAAAAAAGCCCTGGAACGCATCAAAAACATACAAAAAAATGCACCGGAACGCACTTGTCCTTATCTAAGGTTAATAAAAAAGAGGGGGTGAAAAAAAGCCCTGGACTGCATCAAAAACGCACTGGAACGCATCAAAAATGTACCAAAAAACGCGCATGCAAAAAAGCACCTGGAATGCATCGGGATGGCGTTTCTTTGGTGTGAACTGGTCCTTACACACACAGATCCACTTCCCTCATGTGTGATAAGCAATCGCAGGTGCCTGGCGGACAATGCGGCCGTCGGGCGGCGGGCGCCCGCGCGCTCCCCACAATTCCCGGGAAGCCGAGGACGTCATATGTCGGGTTCCTGCGGCTGTCATATTACAATGGGGCGGTAGGGAAGTAGTTAAAAAAAATGCAAACCCTGGCAAAAACGCACCCCATGCTAATTAGCTGTTTACGGCGATCCACAAAGGTACGCGCGGTCGTCGCATTCTCTTACGTCGTCGCTAGTCTGCATTTCCCGGCGTAAAGTTACGCATGCTATTTCATGGCTTATATTTAGACTAGCCATGTTAAAGTATGGCCGTCATTTCTGCGTTCCCATTACAAATTTTTTTTTTTTTTGCGTAAGCCGTTCGTGAATAGGAAAGGACGTAACGCACGTCGCCGTTCAAAAAATTCAAAACGGAGCATGCGCAGTACGTTCGGCGCGGGAACGCGCCTAATTTAAATGATACACGCCCCATTTGAATTAGGCGGGCTTGCGCCAGACGGAATTACGTTACGCCGCCGCAAGTTTACAGGCAAGTGCTTTGTGAATCAAGCACTTGCCCGTAAAACTTGCGGTGGTGTAACGTAAATGTGATACGTTACGCCGCCGTGGAGTAACGTAATTCTACCTGAATCTGGCCCTATGCATTTTAAACGGTCCCAACAATGTGTCAAAATTGTCCGAAGTGTCCGCCATAATGTCGCAGTCACGAAAAAAATCGCTGTTCGCCACCATTAGTAGTAGAAAAAAAATGAATAAAAATGCAATAAAACTATCCCCTATTTTGTAAACGCTAATAATTTTGCGCAAACCAACCGATAAACGCTTATTGCGATTTTTTTACCAAAAATACGTAGAAGAATACGTATCGGCCTAAACTGAGGAAATTTTTTATATATATATTTTTGGGGGATATTTATTATAGCAAAAAGTTAAAAATATTTCATTTTTTTTTCAAAATTGTCGCTCTATTTTTGTTTTTAGCGCAAAAAATAAAAACCGCAGAGGTGATCAAATACCACCAAAAGAAAGCTCTATTTGTGGGGAAAAAAGGACGCCAATTTTGTTTGGGAGCCACGTCGCACGACCGCGCAATTGTCAGTTAAAGCGACGCAGTGCCGAATCGCAAAAAAACTGGCCGGGTCCTTTAGCTGCATTTTGGTCCGGGTTTTAAGTGGTTAAAAATTAACTGTAGCACCAAAAAAAAAAACGCATAGGTGTGAACGGAATATTAGGGTGTCTCCCCCCCTCTGGAGGGAGGAGCAATGAGGCCACCCTTGGACAGCAGCGGTGTCAGTCTTGGGGGGGTGGGGGAGGGGAGTGTTAGATGAACTACCGGGCCGTCTTTAATATTAATTGGACCCTGGGCATACATTTTCTTGAGCCCTTCCCGAATCCACTTATCAACTATTTGCGGACAGTGTGGGGGGCTCAATGGGCAGCTGCTGTGGGCCCCACAAAAATGACTGGGCCCAGGGCAGCTGTCCCTATTTCCCCGTATTAAAGACGGCCCTGACAGGGTCATCTTTCTTATTGATTGGACCCTGGGCATTTTCCCTCCCGAATCCACTTATCAACTATGTGCAGCTCTTAATGGGGCAGCTGCTTTGGGCCCCACAACAATGACTGGGCCCAGGGCAGCTTCCCCTTTTGCCCTGTGTTAAAGACGCCCCTGACAGGACCGTCTTTAATATTGATTGGACCCTGGGCATACGTTTTCTTGAGCCCTTCCCGAATCCACTTATCAACCATTTGTGGACAGTGCGGGGCTAAAGGGCGCTCAACCTGCGGGCCCTCCAGCTGTTGCGGAACTACAAGTCCCATCATGCCTCTGCCTTTGGGAGCCATGCATGGAACGGTCAGCCTCGCAAAGCCTCATGGGACTTGTAGCCCCGCAACAGCTGAAGGGCCTCAGGTTGAGTGCCCATAACTGACAACTGAACCTTTGCAGCAGAAATGGCAGTTGGAGGGTTGAGACAATCCAGATACCACTGACAGGGGTGCTTACAGTGAACTGCTTTTATTCAAAAGGAAAAAAAAAATGTCATGGGTCTCTAACTGGCGGCCCTCCAGCTGTTGCGGGACTACAAGTCCCATGAGGCATTGCAAGGCTGACAGTTCCAAGCATGACTCCCAAAAGGCAGAGGCATGCTGGGAATTGTAGTTTTTTGCAACCGCCGGGGTGGAGCACCCCATGATACAGCAACAGTTTTATTTGTAAGCACCCCTGTCAGTAGTAAATGGTTTGTCTCAACCCTTCCAACTGCCATTTCTGCTGCAAAGGTTGGTCTGGTAAAGGGAGTTGAAAAATAACAAAAAAAAAGGCTAAAAATAGAAAACGCATGCAGCCGCCACCTCCAAGGACGGGTCATCTGCAGCATATTATATTTTTGCTTTTGAGTATATGACAGGTTTAAGCTAAAAAATAAAATAAAAAACAATAAAAATAATAAAAAATAATAAAAATAATAAAAATAATAAAAAATAATAAAAATAAAAAAAAATAATAAATCTCAAAGAGTTGGAAAGCTGCAATAGAATAAATTTTGGGTTTATTATTGAAACATTGAGAAGACATCGCATTGTATTCATCATTGTGTTACATTGTTACATTGTTATATAACAGAACATTCAGGAAGAAGAAAGTTTTCAATTAAAGCGTTATTATTATTATTATTATTATTATTATTATTATTATTGATATTATTTTTAATATTATTTTTATTATTATTATTATTATTATTATTATTATTATTGATATTATTTTTTATATTATTATTATTATTATTATTGAAATTATTTTTGATATTATTATTATTATTATTATTATTATTATTATTATTATTATTATTATTATTATTATTATTTATATTATTTTTAATATTATTATTAATACTTTAATTATTATTATTTTTTATTATTATTATTATTATTATTATTATTATTATTATTATTATTATTATTATTATTACTATTATTTTTTATATTATTATTATTATTATTATTATTATTATTATTATTATTATTATTATTATTATTATAATTATTAAAATTATTCTTTTTATTATTATTATTATTATTATTATTATTATGATTATTTTTATTATTATTATTATTATTATTATTATTATTATTATTTTATTATTATTATTACTATTATTTTTTATATTATTATTATTATTATTATTATTATTATTATTATTATTATTATTATAATTATTCTTTTTATTATTATTATTATTATTATTATTATTATTATTATTATTATTATTATGATTATTATTATTATTATTATTATTATAATTATTATTATTGATATTATTTTTATTATTATTATTAAACCCCAAAATTAGATTAGGCGGCTGCCCTCGTTTTTTTTCTTTGGCTTCTCTTCAGGAAGGAGCATAGGAGGCACAGCAGGCAGCAGCATTGTCAGTCTAGGGGAAGGGGGAGGGGAGTGTTGGATATACTAGCAGCTATAACTACACTAACAGATCGAAACCAAACTCCGGCTCACTCTTTATAATCAGTTACAGTATAAGGCTCGGTTTCCACTACTGCGACCCCCCCAAAGTTGTGCGATTTACAGGGCGACTTTGGAGTGCGAGTGTTGATTTTTCTCACCATGTGAGAACAAGTCGCACTGAAGTCGGAACAAAGAAGTACGAAAACCTTTTTTTTTTTTTCTTCTCGCTGCGACTTCAGTCGCACCAATTACAACACTGACCAGTGAAATACATGAGTTTTGACTTGTCATGCAACTTCACATGTGTCAAGTCGCACAAGTAGTGGAAACACAGAGCCTAACGTTTTTTTTCCCTTTTGGGATAAAGGTTTTATCACACTCGTGCAACTTGTCATGCGACTTTGGACAAGTCGTTCCCCATGTTTTCCAATGATAGCCCTTCATATATGTGCAACTAAGGCTCCTTATGCGACTCTGCCGCGACTTGAAGCAATGCCTGGGCAGTCTTGAGGTCTACGGACCTCAAGTCGCATCAAAGTCGGACTAAAGCAGTGCAAGGATTACTTTGAAGTCACTGTGACTTAAAGTCGCACAGATACGAACGGTACTCATTGGAAATCATAAGGTCATGCGACTTTGCAGTCCCAAGTCGCAGGACGACTCGCACAAGTGTGAAAGTGGCCTGAAAGTTGCAGCAACTTCGGAGTAGTTCATGCACTACTTTGGTCCGACTTTCATGCAACTTGAGGGCCATAGACTTCAATGTTAACTCTCAAAAGGTGCATGAAAGTCGCACCAGAATGTTATAGAAAGCAACAACTATGCAACAGCTGTCCGTGATCACTGTTCAGAGCCAAAGTCGTATCCAAGTTACAGCCATGCACAGTTGCATCAAAGTCGCACGCGTGTGAATAAACCCCAACATGAATACTCATCATTTTAATATATATTTAAATATAAAATATATTACAAATAAATATATAAAATATAAATATATTAAATATAAAATATATTAACTATAAATATATAAAATATAAAATATATTAAATATAAATATACGAAATATAAAATATATTAAATATAAATATATGAAATATAAATATATTAAACATAAAATATATTACATTTAAATATATTTAATATATTACCTATAAATATATGAAATATAAAATATATTAACTCTAAATATATGAAATATAAAATATATTAAATATAAACATATTAAACATAAAACATATGAAATGTAAATACATTAAATATAAAATATATTAACTATAAAAATATAAAATATTAAATATATTAACTATAAATATATGAAATATAAAATATATTAAATATAGATCTATTCAACATAAAATACATTACATTTAAATATATGAAATATAAAATATATTAAATATAAAATTATTAAACTTAAAAAATATATAATTAAAATATATTAAATATACAATATATTAACTATAAATATATGAAATATAAAATATATTAACTATAAAAATATAAAATATTTTAAATATAGATATATTAAACATAAAATACATTACATTTAAATATATGAAATGTAAAATATATTAAAGGTAAATATATTAAACATAAAATATATTAACTATAAATATATTAAATATAAAATATATTAACTATAAATATATGAAATATTAAATATATTAAATATAAATATACAAAATATAAAATATATTAAATATAAATATATGACATTTAAATATATTAAACATAAAATATATTACATTTAAATATATAAAATATATTAACTATAAATATATGAAATATAAAATGTAAATATATGAAATATAAAATATATTAAAAATAAATATATTATACATAAAATATATTGAATATAAATATATAAAATATATTAAATATAAATATATTAAACATAAAATATATTAAATATAAATATAAAAGATATTTAATATAAATATTTTAAACATAAAATATATTTAATACATTTAAATACATCAATATAAACTGATACATTCTGCTGGAGAGCTAAGCTTGTGAAAAGCACATGACTTGCTGTCTGGATCACCAAATGAAAATAGAAGAAAGAAAGCCTAAAAAATAAAACGAATGCAGCCATCACTCCTAAGAATTGGTAAACTTTTATGCAAGCATATATAAGCATATATTTTATGTTTAATATATTTATATTTAATATATTTTATATTTCATATATTTAGAGTTAATATATTTTATATTTCATATATTTACATTTTATATTTAATATATTTATAGTTAATATATTTAAATGTAATATATTTTATGTTTAATATATTTATATTTCATATATTTATATTTAATATATTTTATATTTCGTATATTTATATTTAATATATTTTATATTTTATATATTTATAGTTAATATATTTTATGTTTAATATATTTATATTTTATATATTTATTTTTAATATATTTTATATTTAAATGTATATTAAAATAATAAACGTTGGCTTTTGGGTTCCATACCGAGGAGAACGTTACAAACAAGTCACACAAGTTGAGCGTTGCTTTGAGGAAGCCCAGCATCGGCGCATCCTCCAAGGGGACACCTGTGGGAGCTTTGACGTATTTCCTTCTCCAAAAAATATTTGTTATGAAGAAAAGATACAATATATAAAATAACAGATAAAAAATAAACAACAAATCAAAGACATTGTATAAGGAAAGGTAGACCATTGGTGGAGTAGTTGAGGATCTCAGGATTCCTGTAAAGAAAAAAGAAATCACACAAGTAAAATAGTTTCACAAAATAAAAAATGAAAAAGTCAATTCTGGTTGATGGAACTTTGTGGACTTTGCGTCCTTGGAGGCTTGGATCGCAGTTGCGCTTGGATTCCAGTGTTTCTTGGATCCGGAGGGACACTTGGATTGCGGTGGGACTTGGATTTCGGTGAGGCTTCGATGGTGGTGAGGCTTCGATGGTGGTGGGACTTGGATGGTGGTGGGACTTGGATGGCAGGTGGACTTGGATGGTGGTGAGGCTTGGATGGTGGTGAGACTTGGATGGTGGTGGGACTTGGATGGCGGTGGGACTTGGATGGCGGTGGGACTTGGATAGTGGTGGGACTTGGATGGCAGTGGGACTTGGATGGCGGTGGGACTTGGATGGCAGTGGGACTTGGATTGCGGTGGGACTTAGATGGTGGTGAGACTTGGATGGCGGTGGGACTTTGATGGCGGTGAGACTTGGATGGCGGTGGGACTTGGATGGCGTTGGGACTTGGATGGCGGTGGGACTTGGATGACGGTGGGACTTGGATGGCAGTGGGACTTGGATGGATGGTGAGACTTGGATGGAGGTGGGACTTGGATGATGGTGGGACTTGGGTGGTGGTGGAACTTTAATGGTGGTGGGACATGGATGGATGGTGAGACATGGATGGTGGTGGGACTTGGATGGCGGTGGGACTTGGGTGGTGGTGGGACTTAGATGGCAGTGGGACTTGGATTGCGGTGGGACTTAGATGGTGGTGAGACTTGGATGGCGGTGGGACTTTGATGGCAGTGGAACTTGGATGGCGGTGAGACTTGGATGGTGGTGGGACTTGGATGGATGGTGAGACTTGGATGGTGGTGGGACTTGGATGGCGGTGGGACTTGGATGGCTGGTGGGACTTGGATGGATGGTGAGACTTGGATGGATGGTGAGACTTGGATGGCGGTGGGACTTGGATGGCGGTGGGACTTGGGTGGTGGTGGGACTTGGATGGTGGTGGGACTTGGATGGCGGTGGGAGTGAATGGCTGGTGAGACTTTGATGGCGGTGGGACTTGGATGGCTGGTGGGACTTGGATGGCAGTGGGACTTGGATGGCTGGTGAGACTTTGATGGCGGTGGGACTTGGATGGCTGGTGAGACTTTGATGGCAGTGGGATATGGATGGCGGTGGGACTTGGGTGGTGGTGGTGGGATTTGGGTGGTGGTGGGACTTGGATGGTGGTGAGACTTGGATGGTGGTGGGACTTGGATGGTGGTGGGACTTGGATGGTGGTGGGGCTTGGATGGTGGTGGGACTTGGGTGGCGGTGGGACTTGGGTGGTGGTGGGACTTGGATGGCGGTGGGACTTGAATGGCAGTGGGACTTGGATGGTGGTGGGACTTGGATGGCGGTGGGACTTGGATGGCGGTGGGACTTGGGTGGTGGTGGGATTTGGGTGGTGGTGGGACTTGGATGGCGGTGGGACTTGGGCGGCGGTGGGACTTGGATGGCGGTGGGACTTGGGTGGCGGTGGGACTTGGGTGGTGGTGGGACTTGGATGGCGTGGGACTTGGGATCCGGTGGTCTCCACCATGGTTGGACCTCCATGCTCTCACCTCGGGTGGCATCCCATAGACGTGACGTGAGTGGCAGTCACACAGCCTTATCAGTTCTCCGTCCAACAATTAATGATAGAAAGCTGGGCTGGAAAAGTGATAAGGAAGTGATACTGGCATCTGTGGATGATCTTCATGGCCAGAAAATATTCCGCACGCCGATCCGGCATCATGGGATCCCGGCGTGAGATCGGGACATCCACCTTCTCATTGATCGGGTCCTCGCCGTCCTTCTTCATGCTGACAGCCATGGATTCGCCAAATGTGTCCCCCGCAGCTCTCCTTTGGGTCCTCCAAGTTTTATATTTCTAGTAGTTATGCGGTGATATGAATATATCTCCCAACTCCACACCCTGCCCATTCATACCTCCCTTGCCTGCCTGTGCCCTCCCCCCGCTCTCTGCTATTGGCCAGGCCTGTGCCTCAGGTCATCTGCCGAATCGTTACATTCCAATTCACTGACACTTCGCTACATAAGTCCGGGGAGGAGCCGCAGTCACCAAATTCTACTCCTTATGCTGCACTAAGCCCCGAGTTCAGGGCGGGAGCGATGGGTAGAGGAGTCCCAATCCGCTCTACTGAACTCATGTGTATTTCATAATAATAAAAGATAGATAGATAGATAGATAGATAGATAGATAGATAGAGAGATAGATAGATAGATAGATAGATAGATAGATAGATAGATAGATAGATAGATAGATAGATAGATAGATAGATAGAGCTATAGGGCCAGATTCACAAAAGAGATACGATGGAGTATCTCAGATACACCATCGTATCTCGGATTTTTTCTGGTCCTATCTATGCACCTGATTCATAGAATCAGTTACGCATAGATAGGGCTGAGATCCGACAGTGTCACACTGTGTTACACTGTCGGATCTTTTTTTTTATTTAAAAATGGCGCCGGGGGCGTTCCCGCTGATTTACACTGAATAATATGTAAATCAGCGAGATACGCGAAATTCACGAACGTACGCGGACCCGACGCTGTGTTCTTACGTCGTTTCCGTAGCGGTTTTCCGTCGTATACTTACCCTTTCTAAAAGCAGGGGTAAGTATTGTTAAGTATGGCCGTCGTTCCCGCGTCGATTTTGAATTTTCCTACGTCGTTTGCGTACGCCGATTCACGAACACGCGCGTCGCAAGTCCCGCTCACGTCGCAACCACTGACGTCCTATTGACGTCAGTGGGAGCAATGCACGCCGGGAAACGACGCATGCGTATTTAAATCGGCGCGGGAGCGCGCCTGATTTAAATATGACACTCCCCTAGCCGCGGAATTTGAATTCCGCTGGGGGAGTTAGGATCCGCCGTCGCAAGTTTGGAGGTAAGTGTGTTGTGAATTTGACACTTTCCTCACAAACTTGCGAGGGCGGATCTTAATTCACATAGGTTACACGGATCTAAAGATCCGCTAACCTTTGTGAATCTGGCCCATAAGATATAAATAGATAGATTATTATTATTATTATACAGGATTTATATAGCGCCAACAGTTTGCGCAGCACTTTACATCAGGGAAGACAGTACAGTCACAATACAATTCAATACAGGAGGGATCAGAGGGCCCTGCTCGTTAGAGCTTACAGTCTAGAATTGTAGATAGATAGACAGATAGATAGATAGATAGATAGATAGATAGATAGATAGATAGATAGATAGATAGATAGATAGATAGATAGATAGATGGACAGATAGATAGATAGATTTCCTCCACAGATGATGTCAGATATCCCCCCAGTCTCTGACCTGAGGTGTCACAATTCATAGATTATGGGGGGGAGGGGAGTTGCCGATCATTCGGCCTCTTTCATGTCTCTCTAATATAAACCATAAAATAATCTCATTGCCTTCCCTTGTGTGATGGAAGAAACTCAGGAAGCTCGGGCCGCACCTCTGGAGCCTCCTAGCGATCGGTGATCTCGGATTTATTTGATCCTCAGGAAAGCTCTGATTGCTCAGCAATGTGTTCCCAACATGTTCCCGGCTCGGGGGTCCCTCCATCCATCCCTCCCTCCATCCATCTATCCCTCCATCCATCCCTCCTTCCATCTCTCCCTCCATCCATCTATCCCTCCATCCATCCCTCCCTCCATACATCCCTCCATCCCTCCATCCATCCCTCCATCCATCCCTCCCTCCATCCATCCCTCCATCCATCCCTCCCTCCATCCATCCCTCCATCCATCCCTCCCTCCATACATCCCTCCATCCCTCCATCCATCCCTCCATCCATCCCTCCCTCCATCCATCCCTCCATCCCTCCATCTATCCCTCCATCCATCCCTCCATCCATCCCTCCCTCCCTCCATCCCTCTATCCATCCCTCCATCCATCCCTCCCTCCATCCCTCCCTCCATCCCTCCCTCCATCCCTCTTTCCATCCCTCCATCCATCCCTCCCTCCATCCCTCCCTCCATCCCTCCCTCCATCCCTCTTTCCATCCCTCCATCCATCCCTCCCTCCATCCCTCCCTCCATCCCTCCCTCCATCTCTCCCTCCATCCCTCCCTCCATCTCTCCATCCATCCCTCCCTCCATCCCTCCCTCCATCCCTCTATCCATCCCTCCATCCATCCCTCCCTCCATCCCTCTATCCATCCCTCCATCCCTCCATCCCTCCCTCCCTCCATCCATCCCTCCATCCCTCCCTCCATCCCTCCATCCCTCCCTCCATCCCTCCATCCATCCCTCCATCCATCCCTCCATCCATCCCTCCCTCCCTCCCTCCATCCCTCCATCCCTCCCTCCATCCATCCCTCCATCCCTCCATCCATCCCTCCATCCATCCCTCCATCCCTCCATCCATCCCTCCATCCCTCTTCTATGTGAATTTCCAGGGACACCTTCTTCCTGCTGGGACCCCTCATGGGATGGGAGCTCAGCCACCGATCACCCATCTATTTATTCCAATGTAAAGGTATTTCCCCCTCTATATGATTCTTATGTGTTCCATTCACAGAGCATAATATATATTACTGTGCAAAAGTTTTAGGCAGGTGTAATAAAAATTGTGGGGGGGGTCACCCCAAATATTGATTGGATTTCTCTTCTGTTCACTCACTTTACATTTTGTACATTGAAAATAAACTATTAAAATATTTTTTTTTAAAAAACATTCTTACTTTACAGCATTTCTTCACACCTGCCTAAAACTTTTGCACAGTAATAGATATACAGTGCAACCTCTGATTACGAGGATAATCCGTTCCAGGAGAATGCTCGTCATCCAAAGCACTCGCATATCAAAGCGAGTTTCCCCATAGAAGTCAATGGAAACCAAAATAATGTGTTTCGCATTGACTTCTATGGCATGCAATACCGCGTGTGGCCAGAGGTGGGGGGGGGGGGCGCCGGAGAACCCTGGAATCACTCGGAGATCGTTCGGTTGCCCTCGGAAACCCACGGAAAGGCTCAGAAACACTCGCCGTATATCCTCGTCCCCCCTCCCCCCACCCAGTTCGCCGCGAGATTGTTACGTAGGATTCGCTTGGCGCTCTCAGCACAAGACGAGCGTCAGGAACAGATTTTGTTTGTGATCTCCTCCCACATGACTACAAATAACGAGGAATAAATAATAATAGCGGGATAAATATTTCACACGTCTCTCATAGAGAAAGAGAATACAAACAGAACCAGCGATCGATCCGGATACAACGATTGGAGATCAATTTTTCTCTTAGGAAATGTTGTGTTGTTTCATTTATTCAGCAAAAGGCCATTAAAAAAAACATAAAACAATAAAAAAAAATGAAAAAAAAATGAAACAAAAAAATAAAATAAAAAATTAAACATAAAATAAAATAAAAAATAAAAATAAAAATAAAAAAAAATTTAATAAAAAATAAAAATAAAACAAAAGCATAAAAAAGAATAAAAATAAAATACAAAATAAACAAATTAAAAATAAATATATAAAACAAAAAAATAAATAAATAATAAAACAAAAAAATAAATAAATAATAAAACAAAAAATAAATAAATAAAAAACATTATGGGAATTATTTGTCACATTTACACAAATTTGGAGATTGTTGATTTTCTAGATAAAAAATAAAATAAAAAATGAAACATAAAATAAAAAATAAAAATAAAAATAAAAAATAAATAAAATAAAAAATAAAAAAATAAAATAAAACAAAAGCATAAAAAAAGAATAAAAATAAAAAATAAATAAATAAATTAAAAAATAAATATATAAAACAAAAAAATAAATAAATAATAAAACAAAAAATAAATAAATAAAAAACATTATGGGAATTATTTGTCACATTTACACAAATTTGGAGATTGATGATTTTCTAGAGCACAAGACGAGCGTCAGGAACAGATTTTGTTTGTGAACTCCTCCCACATGACTACAAATAACGAGGAATAAATAATAATAACGGGATAAATATTTCACACGTCTCTCATAGAGAAAGAGAATACAAACAGAACCAGCGATCGATCCGGATACAACGATTGGAGATAAATTTTTCTCTTAGGATTGGGTTGTTTCATTTATTCAGCAAAAGGCCATAAAAAAACATAAAACAATAAAAAAAAAAAAAAAATTAAGCAAAAAAATAAATAAAAAATGAAACAAAAAATAAAACAAAAAAATAAAACAAAAGCATAAAAAAAAGAATAAAAAAAATAAATAAATAAATAAAAAAATATATTAAAAAAATAAATATATAAAACAAAAAAAAAAAAAAAAAAAAAAACATTATGGGAATTATTTGTCACATTTACAAAAAATTGGAGTTTGTGCGATTTTCTAGACAAAAATCCCCCCCCCCCCAAGTCATTTTCTAGGCAGAATTCACCACGTGTGCCAAAAAATGTTTATTTTCCTCGGATGTGAAGTGTTTATTTCCTCCCCCATTGTCCCGATTTGTCCCAAAAAGAAATCGCTATTTCTGCCAAACGCGTTCGCCGTATTTACTCCCCTCCCCTCCCCCGTACGCCGCGAGATTGTTACGTAGGATTCGCTTGGCGCTCTCAGCACAAGACGAGCGTCAGGAACAGATTTTGTTTGTGAACTCCTCCCACATGACTACAAATAACGAGGAATAAATAATAATAATAGCGGGATAAATATTTCACACGTCTCTCATAGAGAAAGAGAATACAAACAGAACCAGCGATCGATCCGCATACAACGATCGGAGATCATCGAGACCAAAATATACCGACCCCCGAGGGGGGAGAATATCTGTAATAATAATAATAATAATAATAATAATATTTAATAAATTTGTTTATTTATTTTATTTCACATTCCATTATTTATTCTCCACATTTATACGCAGACCAATCTGTCCAGAAAAGTGACAGTTGCAAAGGGATTGGAACAAACCACATGACCTCTTGGGGGTGCTTACAACAGTCAGCGTTTATTCACATGGTTTAACCCTTTTGCTGTCAGAGCCTACATACTAAAAGTCACACTTTAGAACCCCGGGAGATTTTGTTAAACCCCCCCCCAACATCATCTTCTGAAAACAGAGACCCTGGAGAATAAAATGGCGCTAATTGCTACTTCTTTACTCTTTTTTTACCACTTCAGCCCCGGAAGGCTTTACGCCGTCGTATCTTAGTTGCATATTTACGCTGGCCACTAGGTGGCGCTTCCGTCGATTTACGTGAGGAATGTGCCAATTAGGTAGATACGCCGATTCACAAACGTACGTACGCCGGGGCATTTTTTTACGTCGTTTACGTTCGGCTTTTTCCGGCTTAAGGTTACTCCTGCTATATGAGGCGTACGCAATGTTGGGCATCGTTCCCGCGTCTAATTTTTACGTCGTTTGCGTAAGTCGTTCGCGAATAGGGCTGTACGTAAGTTACGTTCACGTCTAAAGCATTGACGATTTGCGGCGTAATTTCGAGCATGTGCACTGGGATTCTTTCACGAACGGCGCACGCGCCGTTCGTAAAAAAACTTCAAATACGTGGGGTCACAGTAAATTTAAGTAAAACACTCCCACATCATCCGAATTTGAATTAGGCGGGCTTACGCCGGACCACATACGTTACGCCGCCGTAACTTAGGGCGCAAGTTCTTTCTGAATAGGGAACTTGCGCCCTAATTTACGGCAGCGTAACGTATCGGAGATACGTTACGCCCACACAACATTACGCAGGACTACCTGAATCTAGCCCTATATTTTTTTACGTTTTTCTATAATAAATATCCTCAAAAATAGGTAAAAAAAAAAAAATCCTCAGTTTAGTCCGATACGGATTCTTTTACATATTTTTGGTAAAAAAATCGCAATAAGCATTTATTGATTGCTTTGTGCAAAAGTTATAGCGTCTACAAAATAGGGGATAGTTTTATGGCATTTTTATTAATATTTTTTTGTTTTACTAGTAATGGCGGCGATCAGTGATTTTTATCGTGAATGCGACATTCTGGCGGACAAATCGGACAATTTTGACACCATTTTGGGACCATTGTCATTTATACAGCGATCGGTGCTATAAAAATGCACTGATTACTGTTTAAATGACACTGGCAGTGAAGGGGTTAGAGTTAAAGTTAGTTAGGTTTAGAGTTAGAATTAGGGTTAGGGTCAGAGTTAGGGTTAGAGTTTGGGTAAGAGTTAGAATTAAAGTTAAAGATAAAGTTAGGGTTAGCATAAGGGTTAGGGTTAGCATTAGGGTTAGGGTTAGAGTTACAAATAAAGTTAGGGTTAGAGTTCAAGTTAAAGTTTGTGTTAGTGTTAGAGTTAGGGTTAGCGTTAGAGTTAGAATTAGGGTTAGGGTTAGAGTAAGGGTTCAAGTTAGGGTTAGAGTTAGGGTTAGGGATAATGTTAGAGTCAGGGTTAGAGTTAAAGTTAGGGTTAGAGTTAAGATTAGCGTGTCCAAAGTTGCATGTTAGGGTTAGGGTTAAAGGATATGATTAGGGTAAATGTTAGGGTTAAGGTCTAGGGCTAGTGTTAAAGTTATAGCTAGGGTTAGAGTTAGAGCTAGGATTTATGGTTAGAGTTAGGGTTAGGGTTACAGTTAGGGTTAGATTTATGGTTAGAGTAGCATTAGATTTAGAATTAGGGTTAGGGTCAGAGTTAGGGTTAGGGTTAGAGTTAGAGTTTGGGTAAGAGTGAGAATTAAAGGTAAAGTTAGGGTTAGAATTTGGGTTAGCATTAGGGTTAGGGCTAGGGATAGCATTAGGGTTAGAGCTAGGGTTATGGTTCAAGTTAGAGTTTGAGTTTGTTAAAGTTAGGGTTAAAGTTAATGTTAGAGTTAGGGTTAGAGTTAGAGTTAGGGTTCAAGTTAGGGTTAGGGTTAGAGTTAGGGTTAGGGTTAGAGTTAAGATTAGCGTGTCCAAAGTTGCATGTTAGGGTTATAGGATAGGATTAGGGTAAATGTTAGGGTTAAGGTCTAGGGCTAAATGTTAGAGTTAAGGGCTAGTGTTAGAGTTAAAGTTATAGCTAGGGTTAGAGTTAGAGCTAGGATTTATGGTTAGAGTTAGAGTTAGGGTTAGGGTTACAGTTATGGTTAGAGTTAGGTTTAGAGTTAGACTTAGGGTTAGAGTTCAGGTTAGGGTTAGAGTTAGGGTTAGAGTCATGGTTAGAGTTAGGTTTAGCATTAGATTTAGAATTAGGGTTAGGGTCAGAGTTAGGGTTAGGGTTAGGGTTAGAGTTTGGGTAAGAGTGAGAATTAAAGGTAAAGTTAGCGTTAGAATTTGGGTAAGCATTAGGGCTAGGGATAGCGTTAGGGTTATAGTTAGGGTTAGGGTTCAAATTAGAGTTTGAGTTAGGGTTATAGAGTTAGAGATAGGGTTCAAGTTAGGGTTAGGGTTAGAGTTAAAGTTAGGATTAGAGTGTCCAAAGTTGCATGTTAGGGTTAAAGGATATGATTAGGGTTAAGGGTTAGGGTTAGAGTTAGTGTTAGGGTTAGAGTTAAATTTAGAGTTTAAGTTATAGTTAGGGTTAGGGTTAGAGCTAGGCTTACAGTTAGGTTCATGGTTAGGGTTAGAGTTAAAGTTAGGGTTAGAGTTAAAGTTAGAGTTAGAGTTAGGGTTAGAGCTAGGGTTAGAGTTAGAGTTAGGGTTAGGGTTAGAGTTAGAGTTATGGTTAGGGTTAGGGATTGTCAGGTCACCTGTGGCCGGGTGACAAGTGCACCCCGTTGGGGTCAGGGATGCACCACAGGGTAGTGAACCCTATGGCCGACTGCTGCAATCAGAGAGGAAGCATTAACCCGAAGATTCCCCAGGGCGCAGAGTCTAAGACCCAGCTTTGTGTTCACCAGAGCCTCTAGTGGTGAGGATGGTCTTCGCTGCAGCTGGATCCAGGTCACGACCCCTGGGATCCCCTAGGTCACGCTCCGCAGGGAGAGAGGGTAAGCATGAACCAGGACAAGCGATAGTGATGGGTAAGCCGAGGACGAGGCAACAGGCAGACAAGGGTAACCGAGGGTCAGGGTCATAGGCAAACAGGAGAAGTCAGGGACTAGCCAAAAACGGTACACAGGAAGGTAAACGTAGCACACTGCAGACAGGAACTTAAGCTAACAACAAGGTTGAACAGCAAAGCAGACCTGCAGTGCAACAGTTAATATAGACTTCCTGTATGGCCTGGGGTGGGGCCATACAGGAAGGAGAGATGATAAAAAGGCAGCCAGAAGAGGGTCAGGCCTCTAATGGACACATGAGGAGAAGGTAAGCTGCCAGACATTATTGCATGTCCATGACAGGGATAGAGTTAGAGTTAGGGATAGAGTTAAAATTAGGGTTAGAGTTATGGTTAGGGTTAAAGTTAGAGTTAGGGTTAGAGTTAGGGTTAGGGATAGAGTTAGAGTTAGGGATAGAGTTAGAGTTATGGTTAGATTTAAAGCGGTTCTCCACCCTAAAGTGGAGTCCAGCTGATCGGAACCCTCCCCCCCTCCGGTGTCACATTTGACACCTTTCAGGGGGGAGGGGGGTGCAGACACCTGTCTAAAGACAGGTATTTGCACCCACTTCCGGCCACACGCTACGGGCGAAAGACGGGCATTCCGTCACATCCCGTCTGTCGCCCGTTGTGTGATGGGAACACTCGGCTCCCAGCACACAGCGTGTGAGCCAATCGGCGGGCGCAGAGCGACTCGCGTATGCGCCGTAGGGAACCGGGCAGTGAAGCCGCAGCGCTTCACTTCCTGGTTCCCTGAGCGTGGATGGAGGGGGGAGCAGCAGAGAGACGAGCGATCACTCGTGCTCTGCTGCGATCAGAGTTTAGAGTTTGGGTTAGTATTAGGGTTAGGGTTAGAGATAGGGTTAGAATTAGACTTAGGGTTACAGTTAAAGTTAGGGTTAGAGTTAGTGTTAGAGTTAGGGTTAGAGTTAGGGATAGAGTTAGAGTTAGGGTTATGTTTAGCGTTAGATTTAGGGTTTGTGTTGGAGTTAAGATTAGGGTTAGAGTTAGGGCTAGAGTAAGGTTTAGAGTTAGAGTTAGGGTAAGGGTTAGAGTTAGGGTTAAAGTTAGAGTTTGGGTTAGGGTTAGAGTTATGGTTAGAGTTAGGTTTACAGTTAAAGTTAGGGTTAGAGTTAGAGTTAAAGGTTAGAGTTAGGGTTAGGTTTAGAGTTAGGGTTAGTGTTAGGGTTAAAGTTTGACTTAAGGTTAGGGTTAGCATTAGGGTTAGCTTTAGGGTTAGAGTTCGAGTTAAGGTTAGTGTTAGAGTTAGGCTTAGGGTTAGATTTATCGTTAGAGTTGGAGTTGAGATTAGGGTTAGAATTAGGGTTAGAGTTAGGTTTAGAGTTAGAGTTAGGTTTAGGGTTAGAGTTAGAGTTAGGGTTAAAGTTAAAGTTTGAGGTTGGAGCTAGAGTTAGAGAAAGAGTTAGTATTAGGGTTAGTGGTAATTGTTATGGTTAGTGGTAATAGTTGCCACTAACCCTAACCCTAAAAATGACTACTAAACCTAACTATAACCCTAACTCTCATCATAACCCTTACTCTAACCCTAGTGCTTTTCCAACTCCTATGCTAACTATAACCCTAACTCTAGCTCTAACCCTACCCTAACTCTAATCTTAACACTAACTCTAACCCTAACCCTGACCCTAACATTTAACTCTAGCCCTTAGGGTTATAGTTAGGGTTAGGATTAGGGTTAACAGTAATTGTTAGGATTAGGGTTAGCAGTAATTGTTATGGTTAGTGGTAATAATAATAATTACCATTAACCCTAACCCTAAAAAATGACTGCTAAATCTAACTGTACCTCTAACCCTAACTCTAACTATAACCCTAACTCTCATCATAACCCTAACTCTAACCCTAATGTTTTCTCCAAACCTAAAGATAACTATAACCCTAACACTAACTCTAACCCTACCCTAACTATAACCTTAACACTAGCTCTAACCCTAACTCTAACCTTAAAACTAACTCTAACCCTAACAGGGACCCTAAAATTTAACCCTAGCCCTTAATTCTACATCTTAACCCTACCCCTAGCCCTTAATTCTACCCCTTAACCCTAACCTTAACCTTTAACCTTAGGCCCCCTTCCACACGGGGCGGATCCGCTTGCAGCGGTCCGACAGCTCAGAGGGAGGTCTCTCCATTGATCTCCGCTGAGTCTGCGGATGACAGGTCCCTCTTCTGCTCACTGAGCTGGGAGGGGCTTGTCCAGTGCCGCTGTCTCCTATGGAGAGATCTGATAAAAACGGACAACATGTTTATTTTCATCAGATTTCAGGTCGGATGTCAGAGGACATGTCACCGCTGACATTCGATGCCCCATAGACCTGTATGGAGCTGCCGTTGAGGTCCGCTAAAAACACTGACAAGAGGACCTGAATGGTCCGACCGTGCGAAAGGTGCCTTAACCCTAATGTTTAACCCTAACCCTAATGTTTAACCCTAACCCTAATGTTTAACCCTAACCCTTACCCCAATGTTTAACCCTAACCCTAACCCTAATGTTTAACCCTAACCCTAGTGTTTAACTCTAACCCTAACCCTAATGTTTAACCCTAACCCTAATGTTAAACCCTAATGTTTATACCTAACCCTAACCCTAATGTTTAACCCTAATGTTTAACCCTAACCCTAATGTTTAACCCTAACCCTAATGTTTAAACCTAACCATAACCCTAATGTTTAACCCTAACCCTAATGTTAAACCCTAACCCTAATGTTTATCCCTAACCCTAACACTAATGTTAACTTTAATGTTTAACCCTAATGTTTAACCCTAACCCTAATGTTTAACCCTAATGTTTAACCCTAACCCTAATGTTTAACCCTAAACCTAATGTTTAAACCTAACCCTAACCCTAATGTTTAACCCTAATGTTTAACCCTACCCCTAATGTTTAACCCTAATGTTTAACCCTAACCCTAATGTTTAACCCTAACCTAATGTTTAAACCTAACCATAACCCTAATGTTTAACCCTAAGGTTTAACCCTAACCCTAACCCAAATGTTTAACCCTTACCCTAATGTTTAACCCTAACCCTAATTTTAACCCTAACCCTAATGTTTAACCCTAACCCTAATGTTTAAACCTAACCATAACCCTAATGTTTAACCCTAATGTTTAACCGGAAACCCTAATGTTTAACCCTAACCCTAATGTTTAACCCTAACCTTAACCCTAATGTTTAACCCTAACCCTAATGTTTAACCCTAACCCTAATTTTTAACCCTAACCCTAATGATTAAACCTAACCATAATCCTAACCCTAATGTTTAACCCTAATGTTTAACCCTAACCCTAATGTTTAACCCTAACCCTAATGTTTAACCCTAATGTTTAACCCTAACCCTAATGTTTAACCCTAACCCTAATTTTTAACCCTAACCTTAACCCTAATGTTTAACCCTAACCCTAGCATGTGTTAGTGCATTTTGGAAAGTGCTACATTCTGCCTCTTCGCTGCACTTTTGAAAACCGCACCACAAACTCAGCTCCCCATTCAGATGAGTGAAAATGTGTCAAATACACATCAAAAACGCACTGCAGTTGCATTTTAGGTGCATTTCTTGAGTCACATCCCCATATTTCACAGGTGAATGCCAACCAAAAAATGCCCCGGAAACACCCCAGAAACACATCAAAAACACACTTGTGCTTTTAACTTTTTTTTTTAATTAACGGAGAAGTGTGAAAGCACCCTAAAAGATTCTATTATGTCTGCAAAACAGTAACTGTCAGTACCCTAATTCTTCCATAGGTGGCGCTTTGAAAAACAAAAACTCCTACAGGTCATCAGAATAATAGAGCGAGAATTATCGCCCTCCCTCCGATGTGTAATGTGTATAGCGGAAATATCCTTTTGGAAGTAGCCACACCGGTCGCATGTGTATAATTATATATGTATTTGTTTGTATGTGGGGGGCAGAGGGGGCTTATAAATCTTTTTTTGTGTTTTTTTTTTAATTTACAATGTTATTTAACCCCTTCAACACCAGGCACTTTCACCCCCTTCCTGCCGAGGCCAATTTTCAGCGCTGTACCCAAATAAAACATTTATGATTTTTTCCCCCCACAAATAGAGCTTTCTTTTGGTGGTATTTGATCACCTCTGCGGTTTTTATTTTTGGCGCTATAAACAAAAAAAGAGCGACAAAAAATTGTGTTTAAAAGACCGCCGCGCAAATACAGTGGGGCATAAAGTATTGTAATCTTTGGGGGTTCTAAATAATTTTCTAGCAAAAAATACGGATTTTAACCTGTTAGCTACAAATGTCAGAAATTGGCTTAGGAATGAATGGGCTAAGGGCTGGATTTATATGTTTGGGTTAGGGTTAGGGAAAAGGGTTTAGATATTAGGGTTAAGGGCTAGTGTTAGCATTTGAGTTAAGGGCAAGGGTCAGATGTTAGGGTTAAGGGCTTGGGTTGAATGTTTGGGTTAAGAGTTAGGGGTTAGATGTTAGAGTTAGGGTTAAGGGTTAGGGTTAGGTGTTAGGGTTAAGGGCTAGGGTTAGATGTTAGGGTTAAAGGTTAGGGTTAGATGTTAGAGTTAGAAGCTAGGGTTAGGGTTAGATGTTAGAGTTAAGAGCTAGGGTTAGCTGTTTGTTTAAAGGGCTAGGTTTAGGGTTAGATGTTATAGTTAGTGTTAAGGGCTAGGGTTAGATGTTAGGGTTAAGGGCTAGGGTTAGATGTTAGTGTTAATGGTTAGATGTTAGAGTTAAGAGCTAGGGTTAGGGTTAGATGTTAGAGTTAAGGGCTAGGGTTAGATGTTAGGTTAGGGACTAATGTTGGATTTTTGGGTTAAGGGCTGTGGTTAGATGTTAGGGTTAAGGGTTAGGGTTAGAGGTTAGTGTTAAGGACTAGGGTTAGGTTTTAGGCTTTACGAGCTGTGGTTAGATGTTAGGGTTAAGGTCTTGAGTTAGCTGCTAGGGTCAAGGGCTAAGGTTCGATTTTAGGGTTATAAGCTGTGGTTAAATGTTAGGGTTAAGGGCAAGGATTAGATGTTAGCTTTAGATGTTAGGCTTAAGGGCTAGGGTTAGATGTTAGGGTTAAGGGCTAGGGTTAGATGTTAGGGTTAAGGGCTAGGGTTAGATGTTAGGGTTAAGGGCTAGGGTTATATGTTAGTGTTAAGGGCTAGGGTTATATGTTAGTGTTCTCAGGCCTTTCCGCGTGTTTCCGAGGCTCTCCGGCGCCCCCCACCACCTCTGGCCCCATGCAGTATTGCATGCCATTGAAGTCAATGTGGAACAAATTATTTTCGTTTGCCATTGACTTAATTTGGGAAACTTGCTTTGATATGCGAGTGCTTTGGATTACGAGCATTCTCCTGGAACGGATTATACTCGTAATCCAAGGTTCCACTGTACACCTACGATAAAAAAATCATAGACCCTTCATTTCTATGTAAGTGGGCAAACTTACACAATCTGCAGGGGACCAAATATGTATTTTTCCCACTGTGTATACAGTATATATATATATATACAGTGGAACCTCAGCTTGCGAGTAACGCGGTTAACGAGAGTTTCGCAATTCGTAACTCGGTTTGCCAAAGCGGATTGCAGTACTGTGTTTGGCCTGAGGTGGGGGGGGGCGCCGGAGCCGAGCAGAGCCGAACATCGCCGATCGCAGCTGATCGGCGCCGTTCCGGAATGCACACAAAGGCCCGAGTACAGCATGGCTGACCTTGGCAAATCTCTGGAACTAAGTCTTTCTGAGGTTTGCCAAGGTCAGCCGAGGTGTCCTCTGACCTTTTTTGGACGTTTCTGAGGCTCTCCAGCGCCCCCTCACCACCTCTGGCCACATACGGTATTGCATGCCATTGAAGTCAATGTGGAACGAATTTCTTTAGTTTCCATTGACTTCAATAGGGAAACTCGCTTTGATATGCGAGTGCTTTGGATTACGAGCAATCTCCTGGAATGGATTATGCTCGTAATCCGAGGTTCCACTGTACACCTATGATAAAAATTATAGACCCTTCATTTCTTTGAAAGCGGGCAAACTTACACAATCTGCAGGGGATCAAATATGTATTTTCCCAACTGTGTATAAAGTGGAACCTCGGATTGCGAGTAACGCGGTTAACAAGCGTTTCGCAATTCGAGTGCCGTATTTTTTTAAAATCGTAACTCGGTTTGTGAGTGTTGTCATGCAAAACGAGCACGATTCAGACCAAAGCGGTGTGCAGTACCGTGTTTGGCCTGAGGTGGGGGGCGCCAGAGCCGAGCAGAGCCGAATGTCGCCGATCGGGAATGCACAGAAAGACCTGAGGACAGCAAGGCTAACCTCTGCAAATCTCAGGAACTAAGACCCAGATTCACAAAGAGGTGGGCGCACATTACGACGCCGTAACGCAAACGTCGTACGCCACACCGACGCAGCACGGAGAGACAAGCACTGCATTCAGCAAGCTATTGCTCCCAACACTGCGCCAGCGTGGCGTAGGATTCGAAGGCGTAAGCCGGTGTAGGTGGAAGTGGGCGTGACCCATGCAAATGAGGCGTGACCCCATGCAAATGATGGGCTGAGTGCCAGACAGATACGTATCACGAACTGCGCATGCGCTGTGATGTGGACGCTTTCCCTTGCGCATGCTCACAACCTACGCCCAGCCAGACACACGTCCAACGTAAAATACGCCGGTTTGTGTTCCCTGTTGCAGACCTTTGCATGTCTGCTGCTGGGTTGTGCCTCCTTTATGAGGAATAACTTTACGCCGGATGTACAACTTACGCGCACCTCGCGTAGCCTACGTCGGGCGCACACAGGTTCGTGAATCGCCGTATTTCCCTCATTTGCATATTTGAATGGCTAATCAATGGGAGCGGCACCATGCACCCAGCCTAAATGTGCGCCCACCCTACGCCGGCGTAAGCAAGATACGTCAGCGGGGTGTAGCCTGGCTTTAGGCGCATATCTGTTTGTGGGTCTGGCGCAGAGATACGACGGCACACATTTGCACTTACGTCGGCGTAACTTGTTATACGTCGTCATAAGTGCTTTGTGAATCCGGGCCTAAGTCTTTCTGCATGCTTCCGAGGCTCTCTGGCGCCCCCCCTGACCTCAGGCCACATGCGGTATTGCATGCCATTGAAGTCAATGTGGAACGAATTACTTAAGGTTCCATTGACTTCAATAGGGAAACTCTCTTTGATATGTGAGTGCTTTGGATTACGAGCATTCTCCTGGAATGGATCATACTCGTAATCCAAGGTTCCACTGTACACCTATGATAAAAATTATAAATTTATGAAAATTATAAAATAATTTCTTTGTAAGCGGGCAAACTTACACAACCTGCAGGGGATCAAATATGTATTTTCCCCACTGTGTATACAGTATATATATATATAGTATATATGAGGTACTGTATGTCTCCCTGGTATACGGCGCGGGTCCCGTCTCACCGATGAGCCCCCCCCACACATGCAGAAAGCCGTCAGCACGGATTGCATGTCATGACTTATTTGGGCGCTCCGCTTTGCGTCGTCAGCGGCAGGTTCTCTTGTTTCCATGGAGACTGGCTGTGTCACGTCTTTTCTATTTTTTGTCCTCGCCGTGTTTCCATGGCAACGTGTATTGACTCTTCCAGAAAGGCTATTTTCATCATTTCCTGGATGTTGGGATGATCTGTATGTTTACCTCCATCGGGGTGTTTCTGTTGATGGCGGTGCGTTGTGTATGTTGTGGATCGGCTGGGCTGCGCATGTTTTTATTTTGGATTGATGATCGGAGGTATTATTCCTGCGTCTGTACGGCGGGCGCGCGTGTCTGCCATCGCCGCCTATACATCCCTTACAAACAACATACACACTTTATATTCCATGGGAGATCCTCTGAATGGGATCCAATGAACAATCCCAGAGGTGGAAATTGATACAAAGTTGCATTTGTTCAGTTTGGAGCAACCTAACTATTTATCCACCAAACCTGTGTGATCCTCTAGACCAATGATGGGGAACCTCGGCACCCCCGGATGTTTTGGAACTACATTTCCCATGATTCTCAGGCACTCTGCAGTGTAGTGGAGCATCATGGGAAATGTAGTTCCCAAACATCTGGGGTGCCGAGGTTCTCCATCGCTGCCCTAGAACATCGGTCTCCAAACTCTGGCCCATGGGCCGGATGCGTCACTTTGCTTAACTTTATTCATCCCTTGTGGCACTATTCTTCCACTGATACCAATGATGGGACACTAGTCCTCCCACTGATACCAATGATGGGACACTATTCCTCCCACTGACACCAATGATGGGACACTATTCCTCCCACTGACACCAATGATGGGACACTATAACTCCCACTGATACCAATGATGGGACACTATTCCTCCCACTGACGCCAATGATGGGACACTATTCCTCCACTGATACCAATGATGGGACACTATTCCTCCCACTGACACCAATGATGGGACACTATTCCTCCCACTGACACCAATGATGGGACACTATTCCTCCCACTGATACCAATGATGGGACACTATTCCTCCCACTGACACCAATGATGGGACACTATTCCTCCCACTGATACCAATGATAGGACACTATTCCTCCCACTGATACCAATGATGGGACACTATTCCTCCCACTGATACCAATGATGGGACACTATTCCTCCCACTGATACCAATGATGGGACACTATTCCTCCCACTGACACCAATGATGGGACACTATTCCCCCCACTGATACCAATGATGGGGCACTATTCCTCCCACTGACACCAATGATGGGACACTATTCCTCCCACTGACACCAATGATGGGACACTATTCCCCCCACTGATACCAATGATGGGGCACTATTCCTCCCACTGACGCCAATGATGGGGCACTATTCCTCCCACTGATACCACTGGAAGGAAGCCCGGAATGGCCTCCAGTTTACTCGGCTGCCAATGGCGCGATTTTAAAAAACATTACATTATTCAGGATCACTGTATTTGGAGTTCTGAATACTGTAAAGTGCAATGGTGGGAGGGGAGATCTTTTAGACCCACCAATCCCTCCATAAAGGGATCGGATCCCCACCTATGAATGTCCCAAGGGATGTTTACATTCCTTGTGACAGCAGGAAAAGTGATAAAAATGTATATTTTTTTTTAAAAGAGACAATGAAAAAAAAAAAGAAGATTTTTTTTTTTTAAAGCACCCCGTCCCTGCGAGACCGCACACAGCAAGGAAAGCGCACACGTAAGTCTCACCCGCTTATGTAAATTGCATTCAAACCACACATGTGAGGTATCGCCGCGATCATCAGAGCGAGAGCAATAATTCTAGCCCTAGACCTCCTCTGTAACCTGGTAACCATTACTTTTTTTTAAAGCATCGCCTATGGAAATTTTTAGGTACTGTAGTTTGTCGCCATTCCACGAGCGCGCCCAATTTCAAAGCGTGACATGTTAGGTATCTATTTACTCGACGTAACATCATCTTTCATATTATACAAAAAAATTGGGCTAACTTTACTGTTTCGTTTTTTTTTTTTAATTCATGAAAGTGAATTTTTTTCCAAAAAATTGCGTTTAAAAGACCGCCACGCAAATACAGTGGGGCATAAAGTAATGTAATCTTTGGGGGTTCTAAGTAATTTTCTAGCAAAAAATACGGATTTTAACCTGTAAGCAACAAATGTCAGAAATAGGCTTAGGAATGAAAGGGTTAAGGGCTAGGATGAGGTGTTAGGGCTAAGGGCTGGGTTTATATGTTGGGGTTAGGGTTAGGGAAAAGGGTTTAGATATTAGGGTTAAGGGCTAGTGTTAGAGGTTAGCATTTGATTTAAGGGCAAGGGTCATATGTTAGGGTTAAGGGCTAGGGCTGGATGTTTGGGTTAAGAGTTAGGGGTTAGATGTTAGAGTTAGGGTTAGGGTTAGGTGTTAGGGTTAAGGGCTAGGGTTATATGTTAGTGTTAAGGGCTAGGGTTAGATGTTAGGGTTAAGGGTTAGATGTTAGAGTTAAGAGCTCGGGTTAGCTGTTTGTTTAAAGGGCTAGGGTTAGGTTTAGATGTTACAGTTAGTGTTAAGGGCTAGGGTTAGATGTCTCCGTGAGATCGGTGTTGAGGGGTGTTAGACTGACACCCTGCAAAAACGATCGCCGCAATGCCATATGACATCCACTCAGGATATTGAAACCACTTTGCCGCCATCTTTTTGCATAAGGCGGGCGGGAAGGGGTTAATGAAGGGACAACATTTAGCAACTTATTGCTACACTTAGAGGCGCCTCTCTTCTCCAATACCCTGCAAAAAAAATGCTTTGATATACAAGCGCTTTGGATTACAAGCATGTTTCTGGAACGAATTTTCTTCGCAATCTGAGGTTTTACTGTATATCCCATAGTTTGTAGACGCTATAAGGTTTGCGCAAACCAATCAATATATTTAGATAATTTTTTCCCCAAAAATATGTAGCAGAATACCTATTGGCCTAAATGTATAAATACATTTGTCAGTCTTTTTTAATTTATATAATAAAAACAAAAATCCCAGTGGTGATCCTATACCACCAAAAAAAAAAGCTTTATTTGTGGGGGGGGGGGGGGGGGATGACATGAATGTAGTTTTCAGCGTTGCATGACTGCGCAATTGTGAGTTAAAGTAACGCAGTGCTATAACTATAGCAAAAAAAAAAGCCCTGGTCATGAAAGTTCGGAGGGGGGGTAAATCTTCCAAAGGTCAAGCATTCAGATGTCAAAAGTTCCAATACTGCACGTGTGCTTACGACAGGAAAGCTTATCTTACAAAAATTCTCGCTGTCCCGCCCTCGCCTCCGGTACTGAACGGCAGAGAAAGAATGTCCATCGTGCGCGTCAGAGGCAGAGCTTACACGGAAGATCCTGGAAGAAAGCCGACATCTAGATAAGAAGGCAAAACAAGCGGAACATTCCCTCCCATGTCAGGGCTTGGCTGCCATATTGATGTGACACCTGCACCTGGATGTCCGGTGTTCATTGAGTGTAGCTTCCGATCCCAAACCAGCCCGTCGCACCTGATAGAGGCGTCATCAGCCGAAACACGTTCAACTAAGAATTAAAAATAGACATTTGTGAAACTGATCACCAATGTAAGGAACATTCTTCTCACTGATCACCAATGTAAGGGACATTCTTCCCACTGATCACCAATGTAAGGAGCATTCTTCTCACTGATCACCAATGTAAGGGGCATTCTTCTCACTGATCACCAATGTAAGGGACTTTCTTCCCACTGATCACCAATGTAAGGGACATTCTTCCCACTGATCACCAATGTAAGGGACATTCTTCCCACTGATCACCAATGTAAGGAACATTCTTCCCACTGATCACCAATGTAAGGAACATTCTTCTCACTGATCACCAATGTAAGGGACATTCTTCTCACTGATCACCAATGTAAGGAACATTCTTCTCACTGATCACCAATGTAAGGGACATTCTTCTCACTGATCACCAATGTAAGGAACATTCTTCTCACTGATCACCAATGTAAGGAGCATTCTTCCCACTGATCACCAATGTAAGGGAGATTCTTCCCACTGATCACCAATGTAAGGGACATTCTTCTCACTGATCACCAATGTAAGGGGCATTCTTCTCACTGATCACCAATGTAAGGAACATTCTTCCCACTGATCACCAATGTAAGGGACATTCTTCCCACTGATCACCAATGTAAGGAACATTCTTCTCACTGATCACCAATGTAAGGAGCATTCTTCTCACTGATCACCAATGTAAGAGACATTCTTCTCACTGATCACCAATGTAATCAACATTCTTCTCACTGATCACCAATGTAAGGGACATTCTTCTCACTGATCACCAATGTAAGGGACATTCTTCTCACTGATCACCAATGTAAGGAACATTCTTCTCACTGATCACCAATGTAAGGGACATTCTTCCCACTGATCACCAATGTAAGGAACATTCTTCCCACTGATCACCAATGTAAGGGACATTCTTCTCACTGATCACCAATGTAAGGGACATTCTTCTCACTGATCACCAATGTAAGGGACATTCTTCTCACTGATCACCAATGTAAGGAACATTCTTCACTGATCACCAATGTAAGGAACTTTCTTCTCACTGATCACCAATGTAAGGAACATTCTTCTCACTGATCACCAATGTAAGGGACATTCTTCCCACTGATCACCAATGTAAGGGACATTCTTCCCACTGATCACCAATGTAAGGAACATTCTTCCCACTGATCACCAATGTAAGGAACATTCTTCTCACTGATCACCAATGTAAGGGACATTCTTCCCACTGATCACCAATGTAAGGGACATTCTTCCCACTGATCACCAATGTAAGGGACATTCTTCCCACTGATCACCAATGTAAGGGACATTCTTCCCACTGATCACCAATGTAAGGGACATTCTTCTCACTGATCACCAATGTAAGGGACATTCTTCTCACTGATCACCAATGTAAGGGACATTCTTCCCACTGATCACCAATGTAAGGAACATTCTTCTCACTGATCACCAATGTAAGGAACATTCTTCTCACTGATCACCAATGTAAGGGACATTCTTCTCACTGATCACCAATGTAAGGGACATTCTTCCCACTGATCACCAATGTAAGGGACATTCTTCTCACTGATCACCAATGTAAGGGACATTCTTCCCACTGATCACCAATGTAAGGAACATTCTTCTCACTGATCACCAATGTAAGGAACATTCTTCTCACTGATCACCAATGTAAGGGACATTCTTCCCACTGATCACCAATGTAAGGGACATTCTTCCCACTGATCACCAATGTAAGGGACATTCTTCTTTCTGATCACCAATGTAAGGGGCATTTTTTGCAGCTTGATGAAGGACGGGGTTCTTGTATGAAGATTGAAGTAAAATTCTTTTGAACAGAAACTGAGATTACATCTCCAATTTTTTGTTACAAATCTGGTGGAAGAACGAGGACCACATGGGATGTGAATCTCGAAAGGAAGTGAAAGACACGGCAGAGGCGTCCCATCCTGAATATATATATATATATACAGAGCCTTGAAAAAGTATTCATACCCCTTGAAATTCTCCACATTTTCTCATGTTACAGCCAAAAACATAAATGTATTTTTTTGGGATTTTATGTGAGAGACCAACACAAAGTGTCACATAATTGTGAAGTGGAAGAAAAATGATAAATGGTCTTCAACATTTTTTACAAACAAATATGTGAAAAGTGTGGGGGCCCCCTTTACTCTGATACCCCCAACTAAAATCTAGTGGAACCAATTGTTTTTTAGAAGTCACCTAATTAGTAAATAGAGTCCACCTGTGTGGATTTTTTTCTCAGTATAAATACAGCTGTTCTGTGAAGCCCTCAGAGGTTTGTTAGAGAACCTTAGTGAACAAACAGCATCATGAAGGCCGAGGAACACACCAGACAGGTCAGGGATAAAGTTGTGGAGAAGTATAAAGCAGGGTTAGGTTATAAAGAAAAATCTCCCAAGCTTTGAAGATCCCACGGAGCTTCTGTTCAATCCTTCATCGGAAAATGGAAAGAGTACGGCACAACCGCAAACCTACCAAGACACGGCCGTCCACCTAAACTGACCGGGCCGGGCAAGGAGAGCATTCATCAGAGAAGCAGCCGAGAGGCCCATGGTAACTCTGGAGGAGCTGCACAGGAGATCCACAGCTCAGGGGGAAGAATCTGTCCACAGGACAACTATTAGTGGTCTCTCCACAAATCTGCCCTTTATGGAAGAGTGACAAGAAGAAAGACATTGGAGAAAGAAAGACATAAGAAGTCCTGTTTGTAGTTTGTGAGAAGCCATGTGGGGGAGGGGACACAGCAAACATGTGGAAGAAGGTGCTCTGGTCACATGACACCAAAATTCAAAGTTTTTGGCCGAAAAGCGAAACGCTATGTGTGGGGAAAACTAACACCGCACATCACCCTGAACACACCATGCCCACCGTGAAACATGGTGGTGGCAGCATCATGTGGTGGGGATGCTTTTCTTCAGCAGGGACAGGGAAGCTGGTCAGAGTTGATGGGAAGATGGATGGAGACAAATACAGGACAATCTTAGAAGAAAACCTGGCAGAGTCTGCAAAAGACTTGAGACCGGGGCGGAGGTTCGCCTTCCAGCAGGACAACGACCCTAAAGTACAGCCAGAGCTACAATGGAATGGTTTAGATCAAAGCCTATTCATGTGTTAGAATGGCTCAGTCACAGTCCAGACCTAAATCCCATTGAGAATCTGTGGCAAGACTTGAAAATTGCTGATCACAGACGCTCTCCATCCAATCTGACAGAACTTGAGATATTTTACAAAGAAGAAGAATGGGGGAAAATGTCCCTCTCTAGATGTGCAAAGCTGGTAGAGACCCCCCCAAAAAGACTTGTAGAGAAAGGCGGTTCTACAAAGTATTGACTCCGGGGGGCGCCATACAAATGCCCCTCCTCCCACACTTTTCACATATGTATTTGTATCATTTTCCTTCCACACCACAATTATGTGACACTTTGTGTCTCTCACATAAAATCCCAATAAATTACATTTATGTTTTTGGCTGTAACATGAGAAAATGTGGAAACATTTTTAAGAGGTATGAATATTTTTTCAAGGCACTCTATTTCGGCAGTTTATTACAAAAATTATATATATATATATATATATATATATATATATATATATATATATATATATATATATATATATATATATATATACTTATTTATTAATACAGAATATATATTTATTTATATATAAATATATATATATTTGTTTTAGCTGTACTGAATTTAAGTATATATATATATATATATATATATATATATATATATATATATATATATATATTATAAATAAAAAAAAAAATATATATATATATCCACTTAATACAGTACAGCTAAAAAAAATTAGCTGTACTGTACAAAATCCACGTAATAAATAAATAAATATATATATTCTGTGTGTATATATATATATATATATATATATATATATATATATATATATATATATATATATAATGTTTTAGCTGTACTGTATTTAAGTGGATATATATTTTTTTATTTTATATTTATATTTATTTATACAGAATATATATATATATACTGAATTTAAGTATATATATATATATATATATATATATATATATATATATATATATATATATATATATATATATATATATATATTTATTTATTTATACAGAATACACACACACATATATATATATATATATATATATATATATATATATATATATATATATATATATATATATACATATATATTTATACTATATATATTTATACTAATATATAAAAAATGTTTTAGCTGTACTGTATTTAAGTGGATATATATATATATATATATATATATATATATATATATATATATATATATATATATATATATATATATATATATATATATATATATATATATATCCACTTAATACAGTACAGCTAAAAAAATTAGCTGTACTGTACAAAATCCACTTAATAAATAAATAAATAAATACATATATAAAAAAATGTTTTAGCTGTACTGTATTTACGTGGATATATATATTATTTATTTATTTATTTATTTATGAAGTGGATTTTGTCCCTGGCGTCCCTTGTGTGTGAACGTCGGGTCAGTGACATCACCGGCCAGTCATGTGGAAGCTCCATCCATCCGTCCCTTGTGCGCACTACACTACACTAGAACCTCTGAAGCCGAAGTAAAAGAAGACGGATTAGGGACATATCAGTGTCTGGAACTCGTATGACCTGAATGTAAACTAATAATACAAATCGGTCATTTATGACTTTTGCTCCGCCTCCACCAAATGGACGTGAGACGGACCAACTGGAATTTAGCCTTAAAGAGGAACTTTCCCTTACCTTGCTAAAATGTTATTTCTAGTCCCCGGCCCATCCCTGTCCATCACCCGCCGACTGGTCAGGAGCTGACCCATCCCTGTCCAGGACCGCTGACTGGTTAGGAGCTGACCCATCCCTGTCCAGGACCGCCGACTAGTCAGGAGCTGACCCATCCCTGTCCATCACCCGCCGACTGGTCAGGAGCTGACCCATCCCTGTCCAGGACCGCCGACTAGTCAGGAGCTGACCCATCCCTGTCTATCTCCCGCCGACTGGTTAGGAGCTGACCCATCCCTGTACATGACCGCCGACTGGTCAGGAGCCGGCCCATCCCTGTCCAGGACTGTTTTCTGTTATGCTTTTATATGCTCTAAAAACATTTTGTGATTTTTATGGAATCCACTACTAAGTATTCTTGTTGCCCTTCACCTCCTCCCGCCCGCTGTATAGTAAAATTATGGTGGGCGGGAACTTCAACACATACAACTAGAGCCACACAGAAAACTAGAGTCACACATACAACTAGAGTCACACATACAACTAGAGTCACACAGACAACTAGAGCCACACATACAACTAGAGCCACACAGACAACTAGAGCCACACATACAACTAAAGTCACACATACAACTAGAGCCACACATACAACTAGAGCCACACATACAACTAGAGCCACACATACAACTAGAGCCACACAGACAACTAGAGCCACACATACAACTAAAGTCACACATACAACTAGAGCCACACATACAACTAGAGCCACCCAGAAAACTAGAGTCACACAGACAACTAAAGACACACAGACAACTAGAGCCACACATACAACTAGAGCCACCCATACAACTAGAGCCACACATACAACTAGAGTCACACATACAACTAGAGCCACACATACAACTAGAGCCACCCATACAACTAGAGTCACACATACAACTAGAGCCACACATACAACTAGAGCCACACATACAACTAGAGCCACACATACAACTAGAGCCACACATACAACTAGAGCCACACATACAACTAGAGCCACACATACAACTAGAGCCACACAGACAACTAAAGACACACAGACAACTAGAGCCACACATACAACTAGAGCCACCCATACAACTAGAGCCACACATACAACTAGAGTCACACATACAACTAGAGCCACACATACAACTAGAGCCACCCATACAACTAGAGTCACACATACAACTAGAGCCACACATACAACTAGAGCCACACATACAACTAGAGCCACCCATACAACTAGAGCCACACATACAACTAGAGCCACACATACAACTAGAGCCACACATACAACTAGAGCCACACATACAACTAGAGCCACACAGACAACTAGAGTCACACATACAACTAGAGCCACACATACAACTAGAGCCACACAGACAACTAGAGCCACACATACAACTAGAGCCACCCATACAACTAGAGCCACACATACAACTAGAGCCACACATACAACTAGAGCCACCCATACAACTAGAGCCACACATACAACTAGAGCCACACATACAACTAGAGCCACACATACAACTAGAGCCACACATACAACTAGAGCCACACAGACAACTAGAGTCACACATACAACTAGAGTCACACATACAACTAGAGCCACACATACAACTAGAGCCACACATACAACTAGAGCCACACATACAACTAGAGCCACACATACAACTAGAGCCACACATACAACTAGAGCCACACATACAACTAGAGCCACACAGACAACTAGAGTCACACATACAACTAGAGCCACACATACAACTAGAGCCACACAGACAACTAGAGCCACACATACAACTAGAGCCACCCATACAACTAGAGCCACACATACAACTAGAGCCACACATACAACTAGAGCCACCCATACAACTAGAGCCACACATACAACTAGAGCCACACATACAACTAGAGTCACACATACAACTAGAGCCACACATACAACTAGAGCCACCCATACAACTAGAGCCACACATACAACTAGAGCCACACATACAACTAGAGCCACACATACAACTAGAGCCACACATACAACTAGAGCCACACAGACAACTAGAGTCACACATACAACTAGAGCCACACATACAACTAGAGCCACACAGACAACTAGAGCCACACATACAACTAGAGCCACCCATACAACTAGAGCCACACATACAACTAGAGCCACACATACAACTAGAGCCACCCATACAACTAGAGCCACACATACAACTAGAGCCACACATACAACTAGAGCCACACATACAACTAGAGCCACACAGACAACTAGAGTCACACATACAACCAGAGCCACACATACAACCAGAGCCACACATACAACTAGAGCCACACATACAACTAGAGTCACACATACAACTAGAGCCACACATACAACTAGAGCCACACATACAACTAGAGCCACACAGACAACTAGAGTCACACAGACAACTAGAGCCACACAGACAACTAGAGCCACACAGACAACTAGAGTCACACATACAACTAGAGCCACACATACAACTAGAGCCACACATACAACTAGAGCCACACATACAACTAGAGCCACACATACAACCAGAGCCACACATACAACTAGAGCCACACATACAACTACAGCCACACATACAACTAGAGCCACACAGAAAACTAGAGTCACACATACAACTAGAACCACACATACAGCTAGAGCCACCCAGACAACTAGAGTCACGTATACAACTAGAGTCACACATACAACTAGAGTCACACATACAACTAGAGCCACATATACAACTAGAGCCACACATACAACTAGAGTCACACATACAACTAGAGCCACACATACAACTAGAGCTACACATACAACTAGAGTCACACATACAACTAGAGTCACACAGACAACTAGAGTCACACATACAACTAGAGCCACACAGACAACTAGAGTCACGCATACAACTAGAGCCACACATACAACTAGAGTCACACACACAACTAGAGTCACACATACAACTAGAGCCACACATACAACTAGAGTCACACATACAACTAGAGTCACACATACAACTAGAGCCACACAGACAACTAGAGACACACATACAACTAGAGCCACACAGACAACTAGAGTCACACATACAACTAGAGCCACACATACAACTAGAGCCACACATACAACTAGAGTCACACATACAACTAGAGTCACACATACAACTAGAGCCACACAGACAACTAGAGACACACATACAACTAGAGCCACACAGACAACTAGAGTCACACATACAACTAGAGCCACACAGACAACTAGAGTCACACATACAACTAGAGCCACACAGAAAACTAGAGCTACACATACAACTAGAGTCACACATACAACTAGAGTCACACAGACAACTAGAGTCACACATACAACTAGAGCCACACAGACAACTAGAGTCACACATACAACTAGAGCCACACAGAAAACTAGAGCCACACAGACAACTAGAGACACACAGACAACTAGAGTCACACAGACAACTAGAGTCACACATACAACTAGAGCCACGCATACAACTAGAGCCACACATACAACTAGAGTCACACAGACAACTAGAGCCACACATACAACTAGAGCCACACAGACAACTAGAGTCACACATACAACTAGAGTCACACAGACAACTAGAGTCACACATACAACTAGAGCCACACAGACAACTAGAGTCACGCATACAACTAGAGCCACACATACAACTAGAGTCACACACACAACTAGAGTCACACATACAACTAGAGCCACACATACAACTAGAGTCACACATACAACTAGAGTCACACATACAACTAGAGCCACACAGACAACTAGAGACACACATACAACTAGAGCCACACAGACAACTAGAGTCACACATACAACTAGAGCCACACAGACAACTAGAGTCACACATACAACTAGAGCCACACAGACAACTAGAGCCACACATACAACTAGAGTCACACATACAACTAGAGTCACACATACAACTAGAGCCACACAGACAACTAGAGCCACACATACAACTAGAGCCACACATACAACTAGAGTCACACAGACAACTAGAGTCACACATACAACTAGAGCCACACATACAACTAGAGCCACACATACAACTAGAGTCACACATACAACTGGAGCCACACAGACAACTAGAGTCAAGCCCCATACACACTATCAGTTTTCCTGCTGGTTTTCTCTTCAGGTTTACCAAAACCATGTAGTACAAGGGCCTGCCTGATTGCATTCAAATTGAAACGCTTAAGGTTTGACCTCATATTAGATGGTTTTGGTAAACCTGAAGAGAAAACCATCAGGAAAACTGATAGTGTGTATGGGGCTTCACACACACAACTAGAGTCACACATACAACTAGAGCCACACAGACAACTAGAGTCACACATACAACTAGAGCCACACATACAACTAGAGTCACACATACAACTAGAGTCACACATACAACTAGAGATAGACAGACAATTAGAGTCACGCATACAACTAGAGTCACACATACAACTAGAGTCACACATACAACTAGAGTCACACATACAACTAGAGCCACACAGACAACTAGAGTCACACATACAACTAGAGTCACACATACAACTAGAGCCACACAGACAACTAGAGTCACACAGACAACTAGAGTCACACATACAACCAGAGCCACACATACAACCAGAGCCACACATACAACTAGAGCCACACATACAACTAGAGTCACACATACAACTAGAGCCACACATACAACTAGAGCCACACAGACAACTAGAGTCACACAGACAACTAGAGCCACACAGACAACTAGAGCCACACATACAACTAGAGACACACATACAACTAGAGACACACATACAACTAGAGTCACACATACAACTAGAGTCACACATACAACCAGAGCCACACATACAACCAGAGCCACACATACAACTAGAGCCACACATACAACCAGAGCCACACATACAACCAGAGCCACACATACAACTAGAGCCACACATACAACTAGAGTCACACATACAACTAGAGTCACACAGACAACTAGAGCCACACATACAACTAGAGTCACACATACAACTAGAGTCACGCATACAACTAGAGCCACACATACAACTAGAGCCACACATACATCTAGTGCCACACATACAACTAGAGCCACACATACAACTAGAGCCACACATACAACTAGAGTCACACATACAACTAGACCCACGCATACAACTATAGTCACGCATACAACTAGAGCCACACATACAACTAGAGCCACACATACAACTAGAGCCACACATACAACTAGAGCCACACATACAACTAGAGCCACACATACAACTAGAGTCACACAGACAACTAGAGCCACACATACAACTAGAGCCACACATACAACTAGAGCCACACAGACAACTAGAGTCACACATACAACTAGAGCCACACATACAACTAGAGTCACACATACAACTAGAGCCACACATACAACTAGAGCCACACATACAACTAGAGCCACACATACAACTAGAGTCACACATACAACTAGAGCCACACATACAACTAGAGTCACACATACAACTAGAGCCACACATACAACTAGAGCCACACATACAACTAGAGTCACACATACAACTAGAGCCACACATACAACTAGAGCCACACATACAACTAGAGTCACACATACAACTAGAGCCACACATACAACTAGAGTCACACATACAACTAGAGTCACACAGACAACTAGAGTCACACATACAACTAGAGTCACACAGACAACCAGTGGCATCTTAAGAGCATTATAGGCCCCCGGGAAATACAGTGCACTGGGGCCCTGTCTACACAATCGTGCACGAGAATTTACTGACAAAAATCATGAAATTTACTGGCAGAACCACATTTTTTTTACTGGCACTGCAAAAAAAGTACCTAAAATTACAGTTTTACAAATTTCTTCATTGACATGAAGGTTAGGTTACTATAACCCAGCCTTCTCAGAGTTTCCTCTTACACCAGAGTCTGCAGGATTCCCCCTTACAGTGAAAGGGAACTCTTATGTAAAAGGGAACGCTGCAGATCATAATGTAACGGGGGGAACTCTGATGTGGAGGGGGGACTCTGGTGACCAGAGACTACCTTATATCAGAGTTCACCGCTTTCTCTTTACATCAGAGTTCCCACTTACATCAGGGTCTTTGCACTGTAAGGGGGAATCCTGCAGACTCGGATGTAAAGGGGAACACCAGGAACTCTGAAGTACAACTAGAGACACACATACAACTAGAGTCACACATACAACTAGAGCCACACATACAACTAGAGCCACACAGACAACTAGAGCCACACATACAACTAAAGTCACACATACAACTAGAGCCACACATACAACTAGAGCCACCCAGAAAACTAGAGTCACACAGACAACTAAAGACACACAGACAACTAGAGCCACACATACAACTAGAGCCACCCATACAACTAGAGCCACACATACAACTAGAGTCACACATACAACTAGAGCCACACATACAACTAGAGCCACACATACAACTAGAGTCACACATACAACTAGAGCCACACATACAACTAGAGCCACACATACAACTAGAGCCACCCATACAACTAGAGCCACACATACAACTAGAGCCACACATACAACTAGAGCCACACATACAACTAGAGCCACACAGACAACTAAAGACACACAGACAACTAGAGCCACACATACAACTAGAGCCACCCATACAACTAGAGCCACACATACAACTAGAGTCACACATACAACTAGAGCCACACATACAACTAGAGCCACCCATACAACTAGAGTCACACATACAACTAGAGCCACACATACAACTAGAGCCACACATACAACTAGAGCCACCCATACAACTAGAGCCACACATACAACTAGAGCCACACATACAACTAGAGCCACACATACAACTAGAGCCACACATACAACTAGAGCCACACAGACAACTAGAGTCACACATACAACTAGAGCCACACATACAACTAGAGCCACACAGACAACTAGAGCCACACATACAACTAGAGCCACCCATACAACTAGAGCCACACATACAACTAGAGCCACACATACAACTAGAGCCACCCATACAACTAGAGCCACACATACAACTAGAGCCACACATACAACTAGAGCCACACATACAACTAGAGCCACACAGACAACTAGAGTCACACATACAACTAGAGTCACACATACAACTAGAGCCACACATACAACTAGAGCCACACATACAACTAGAGCCACACATACAACTAGAGCCACACATACAACTAGAGCCACACATACAACTAGAGCCACACATACAACTAGAGCCACACAGACAACTAGAGTCACACATACAACTAGAGCCACACATACAACTAGAGCCACACAGACAACTAGAGCCACACATACAACTAGAGCCACCCATACAACTAGAGCCACACATACAACTAGAGCCACACATACAACTAGAGCCACCCATACAACTAGAGCCACACATACAACTAGAGCCACACATACAACTAGAGTCACACATACAACTAGAGCCACACATACAACTAGAGCCACCCATACAACTAGAGCCACACATACAACTAGAGCCACACATACAACTAGAGCCACACATACAACTAGAGCCACACATACAACTAGAGCCACACAGACAACTAGAGTCACACATACAACTAGAGCCACACATACAACTAGAGCCACACAGACAACTAGAGCCACACATACAACTAGAGCCACACATACAACCAGAGCCACACATACAACTAGAGCCACACAGACAACTAGAGTCACACATACAACTAGAGCCACACATACAACTAGAGCCACACATACAACCAGAGCCACACATACAACTAGAGCCACACAGACAACTAGAGTCACACATACAACTAGAGCCACACATACAACTAGAGCCACACAGACAACTAGAGCCACACATACAACCAGAGCCACACATACAACTAGAGCCACACATACAACTAGAGCCACACATACAACTAGAGCCACACATACAACTAGAGCCACCCATACAACTAGAGCCACACATACAACTAGAGCCACACATACAACTAGAGTCACCCATACAACTAGAGCCACACATACAACTAGAGCCACACATACAACTAGAGCCACCCATACAACTAGAGCCACACATACAACTAGAGCCACACATACAACTAGAGCCACACATACAACTAGAGCCACACATACAACTAGAGCCACACAGACAACTAGAGTCACACATACAACCAGAGCCACACATACAACCAGAGCCACACATACAACTAGAGCCACACATACAACTAGAGTCACACATACAACTAGAGCCACACATACAACTAGAGCCACACATACAACTAGAGCCACACAGACAACTAGAGTCACACAGACAACTAGAGCCACACAGACAACTAGAGCCACACAGACAACTAGAGTCACACATACAACTAGAGCCACACATACAACTAGAGCCACACATACAACTAGAGCCACACATACAACTAGAGCCACACATACAACCAGAGCCACACATACAACTAGAGCCACACATACAACTAGAGCCACACATACAACTAGAGCCACACAGAAAACTAGAGTCACACATACAACTAGAACCACACATACAGCTAGAGCCACCCAGACAACTAGAGTCACGTATACAACTAGAGTCACACATACAACTAGAGTCACACATACAACTAGAGCCACATATACAACTAGAGCCACACATACAACTAGAGTCACACATACAACTAGAGCCACACATACAACTAGAGCTACACATACAACTAGAGTCACACATACAACTAGAGTCACACAGACAACTAGAGTCACACATACAACTAGAGCCACACAGACAACTAGAGTCACGCATACAACTAGAGCCACACATACAACTAGAGTCACACACACAACTAGAGTCACACATACAACTAGAGCCACACATACAACTAGAGTCACACATACAACTAGAGTCACACATACAACTAGAGCCACACAGACAACTAGAGACACACATACAACTAGAGCCACACAGACAACTAGAGTCACACATACAACTAGAGCCACACATACAACTAGAGCCACACATACAACTAGAGCCACACATACAACTAGAGTCACACATACAACTAGAGCCACACAGACAACTAGAGACACACATACAACTAGAGCCACACAGACAACTAGAGTCACACATACAACTAGAGCCACACAGACAACTAGAGTCACACATACAACTAGAGCCACACAGAAAACTAGAGCTACACATACAACTAGAGTCACACATACAACTAGAGTCACACAGACAACTAGAGTCACACATACAACTAGAGCCACACAGACAACTAGAGTCACACATACAACTAGAGCCACACAGAAAACTAGAGCCACACAGACAACTAGAGACACACAGACAACTAGAGTCACACAGACAACTAGAGTCACACATACAACTAGAGCCACGCATACAACTAGAGCCACACATACAACTAGAGTCACACAGACAACTAGAGCCACACATACAACTAGAGCCACACAGACAACTAGAGTCACACATACAACTAGAGTCACACAGACAACTAGAGTCACACATACAACTAGAGCCACACAGACAACTAGAGTCACGCATACAACTAGAGCCACACATACAACTAGAGTCACACACACAACTAGAGTCACACATACAACTAGAGCCACACATACAACTAGAGTCACACATACAACTAGAGTCACACATACAACTAGAGCCACACAGACAACTAGAGACACACATACAACTAGAGCCACACAGACAACTAGAGTCACACATACAACTAGAGCCACACAGACAACTAGAGTCACACATACAACTAGAGCCACACAGACAACTAGAGCCACACATACAACTAGAGTCACACATACAACTAGAGTCACACATACAACTAGAGCCACACAGACAACTAGAGCCACACATACAACTAGAGCCACACATACAACTAGAGTCACACAGACAACTAGAGTCACACATACAACTAGAGCCACACATACAACTAGAGCCACACATACAACTAGAGTCACACATACAACTGGAGCCACACAGACAACTAGAGTCAAGCCCCATACACACTATCAGTTTTCCTGCTGGTTTTCTCTTCAGGTTTACCAAAACCATGTAGTACAAGGGCCTGCCTGATTGCATTCAAATTGAAACGCTTAAGGTTTGACCTCATATTAGATGGTTTTGGTAAACCTGAAGAGAAAACCATCAGGAAAACTGATAGTGTGTATGGGGCTTCACACATACAACTAGAGTCACACATACAACTAGAGTCACACATACAACTAGAGTCACACATACAGCTAGAGCCACACATACAACTAGAGCCACACATACAACTAGAGCCACACATACAACTAGAGCCACACATACAACTAGAGCCACACATACAACTAGAGTCACACATACAACTAGAGCCACACATACAACTAGAGTCACACATACAACTAGAGTCACACATACAACTAGAGATAGACAGACAATTAGAGTCACGCATACAACTAGAGTCACACATACAACTAGAGTCACACATACAACTAGAGTCACACATACAACTAGAGCCACACAGACAACTAGAGTCACACATACAACTAGAGTCACACATACAACTAGAGCCACACAGACAACTAGAGTCACACAGACAACTAGAGTCACACATACAACCAGAGCCACACATACAACCAGAGCCACACATACAACTAGAGCCACACATACAACTAGAGTCACACATACAACTAGAGCCACACATACAACTAGAGCCACACAGACAACTAGAGTCACACAGACAACTAGAGCCACACAGACAACTAGAGACACACATACAACTAGAGACACACATACAACTAGAGACACACATACAACTAGAGTCACACATACAACTAGAGTCACACATACAACCAGAGCCACACATACAACCAGAGCCACACATACAACTAGAGCCACACATACAACCAGAGCCACACATACAACCAGAGCCACACATACAACTAGAGCCACACATACAACTAGAGTCACACATACAACTAGAGTCACACAGACAACTAGAGCTACACATACAACTAGAGTCACACATACAACTAGAGTCACGCATACAACTAGAGCCACACATACAACTAGAGCCACACATACAACTAGAGTCACACATACAACTAGAGCCACACATACAACTATAGCCACACATACAACTAGAGCCACACATACAACTAGAGCCACACAGACAACTAGAGTCACACATACAACTAGAGTCACGCATACAACTAGAGCCACACATACAACTAGAGCCACACATACATCTAGTGCCACACATACAACTAGAGCCACACATACAACTAGAGCCACACATACAACTAGAGTCACACATACAACTAGACCCACGCATACAACTATAGTCACGCATACAACTAGAGCCACACATACAACTAGAGCCACACATACAACTAGAGCCACACATACAACTAGAGCCACACATACAACTAGAGCCACACATACAACTAGAGTCACACAGACAACTAGAGCCACACATACAACTAGAGCCACACATACAACTAGAGCCACACAGACAACTAGAGTCACACATACAACTAGAGCCACACATACATCTAGAGTCACACATACAACTAGAGCCACACATACAACTAGAGCCACACATACAACTAGAGCCACACATACAACTAGAGTCACACATACAACTAGAGCCACACATACAACTAGAGTCACACATACAACTAGAGCCACACATACAACTAGAGCCACACATACAACTAGAGTCACACATACAACTAGAGCCACACATACAACTAGAGCCACACATACAACTAGAGCCACACATACAACTAGAGCCACACATACAACTAGAGTCACACATACAACTAGAGCCACACATACAACTAGAGTCACACATACAACTAGAGTCACACATACAACTAGAGATAGACAGACAATTAGAGTCACGCATACAACTAGAGTCACACATACAACTAGAGTCACACATACAACTAGAGTCACACATACAACTAGAGCCACACAGACAACTAGAGTCACACATACAACTAGAGTCACACATACAACTAGAGCCACACAGACAACTAGAGTCACACAGACAACTAGAGTCACACATACAACCAGAGCCACACATACAACCAGAGCCACACATACAACTAGAGCCACACATACAACTAGAGTCACACATACAACTAGAGCCACACATACAACTAGAGCCACACAGACAACTAGAGTCACACAGACAACTAGAGCCACACAGACAACTAGAGCCACACATACAACTAGAGACACACATACAACTAGAGACACACATACAACTAGAGTCACACATACAACTAGAGTCACACATACAACCAGAGCCACACATACAACCAGAGCCACACATACAACTAGAGCCACACATACAACCAGAGCCACACATACAACCAGAGCCACACATACAACTAGAGCCACACATACAACTAGAGTCACACATACAACTAGAGTCACACAGACAACTAGAGCTACACATACAACTAGAGTCACACATACAACTAGAGTCACGCATACAACTAGAGTCACACATACAACTAGAGTCACGCATACAACTAGAGCCACACATACAACTAGAGCCACACATACATCTAGTGCCACACATACAACTAGAGCCACACATACAACTAGAGCCACACATACAACTAGAGTCACACATACAACTAGACCCACGCATACAACTAGAGCCACACATACAACTAGAGCCACACATACAACTAGAGCCACACATACAACTAGAGCCACACATACAACTAGAGCCACACATACAACTAGAGTCACACAGACAACTAGAGCCACACATACAACTAGAGCCACACATACAACTAGAGCCACACAGACAACTAGAGTCACACATACAACTAGAGCCACACATACATCTAGAGTCACACATACAACTAGAGCCACACATACAACTAGAGCCACACATACAACTAGAGCCACACATACAACTAGAGTCACACATACAACTAGAGCCACACATACAACTAGAGTCACACATACAACTAGAGCCACACATACAACTAGAGCCACACATACAACTAGAGTCACACATACAACTAGAGCCACACATACAACTAGAGCCACACATACAACTAGAGTCACACATACAACTAGAGCCACACATACAACTAGAGTCACACATACAACTAGAGTCACACAGACAACTAGAGTCACACATACAACTAGAGTCACACAGACAACCAGTGGCATCTTAAGAGCATTATAGGCCCCCGGGCAATACAGTGCACTGGGGCCCTGTCTACACAATCGTGCACGAGAATTTACTGACAAAAATCATGAAATTTACTGGCAGAACCACATTTTTTTTACTGGCACTGCAAAAAAAGTACCTAAAATTACAGTTTTACAAATTTCTTCATTGACATGAAGGTTAGGTTACTATAACCCAGCCTTCTCAGAGTTTCCTCTTACACCAGAGTCTGCAGGATTCCCCCTTACAGTGAAAGGGAACTCTTATGTAAAAGGGAACGCTGCAGATCATAATGTAACGGGGGGAACTCTGATGTGGAGGGGGGACTCTGGTGACCAGAGACTACCTTATATCAGAGTTCACCGCTTTCTCTTTACATCAGAGTTCCCACTTACATCAGGGTCTTTGCACTGTAAGGGGGAATCCTGCAGACTCGGATGTAAAGGGGAACACCAGGAACTCTGAAGTACAACTAGAGACACACATACAACTAGAGTCACACATACAACTAGAGTCACACAGACAACTAGAGCCACACAGACAACTAGAGCCACACAGACAACTAGAGTCACACATACAACTAGAGTCACACAGACAACTAGAGTCACACATACAACCAGAGCCACACATACAACTAGAGCCACACATACAACCAGAGCCACACATACAACCAGAGCCACACATACAACTAGAGCCACACATACAACTAGAGTCACACATACAACTAGAGCCACACATACAACTAGAGTCACACATACAACTAGAGCCACACATACAACTAGAGCCACACATACAACTAGAGCCACGCATACAACTAGAGTCACGCATACAACTAGAGCCACACATACAACTAGAGCCACACATACAACTAGAGTCACACATACAACTAGAGTCACACATGCAACTAGAGCCACGCATACAACTAGAGTCACACATACAACTAGAGCCACACATACAACTAGAGTCACACATACAACTAGAGCCACACATACAACTAGAGCCACACATACAAATAGAGTCACACATACAACTAGAGCCACACAGACAACTAGAGTCACACATACAACTAGAGTCACACAGACAACTAGAGTCACACAGACAACTAGAGACACACATACAACTAGAGACACACATACAACTAGAGACACACATACAACTAGAGCCACACAGACAACTAGAGCCACACAGACAACTAGAGACACACATACAACTAGAGACACACATACAACTAGAGTCACACATACAACTAGAGCCACACAGACAACTAGAGCCACACATACAACTAGAGCCACACAGACAATAAGAGTCACACATACAACTAGAGACACACATACAACTAGAGTCACACAGACAACTAGAGCCACACATACAACTAGAGTCACACATACAACTAGAGCCACACATACAACTAGAGCCACACAGACAACTAGAGCCACACATACAACTAGAGCCACACAGACAATAAGAGTCACACATACAACTAGAGACACACATACAACTAGAGTCACACATACAACTAGAGCCACACATACAACTAGAGTCACACATACAACTAGAGCCACACATACAACTAGAGTCACACATACAACTAGAGCCACACATACAACTAGAGCCACACATACAACTAGAGCCACACATACAACTAGAGCCACACATACAACTAGAGCCACATATACAACTAGAGTCACACATACAACTAGAGCCACACATACAACTAGAGTCACACATACAACTAGAGTCACACATACAACTAGAGTCACACATACAACTAGAGCCACACATACAACTAGAGTCACACATACAACTAGAGTCACACATACAACTAGAGCCACACATACAACTAGAGCCACACATACAACTAGAGCCACACATACAACTAGAGTCACTCATACAACTAGAGCCACACATACAACTAGAGTCACACATACAACTAGAGCCACACAGACAACTAGAGCCACACAGACAACTAGAGCCACACATACAACTAGAGCCACACAGACACAATTTCTTTGTGTCTCCGGCATCCTCCGTCCTCCTTCCTCCCACCTCTCCTCTCTGTGCGGAGGATGCCGGGAGACGTTTTGCTAGAAGTGTGGAGGCGACAAGACTCTATAAATAGCCGTGTCTCTCAGTCTGATCATTGCACCAATCTGTATACTCCACAATCCATCATCCGCCGCAACGTGCGCACCCCGAACACGCACACCCCCGGCCGTACACCCTTCACCAATAAACTGCTGTGTACCACCTATGTACCCTCTATATACCCTCTATGTACCAAGCATGTACCCTCTATGTACCCCCTATGCACTATTCATGTACCCTCTATGTACCCCCTATGCACTATACATGTACCCTCTATGTACCCCCTATGCACTATCCATGTACCATCTATGTACCCCCTATGCACTATTCATGTACCCTCTATGTACCCCCTATGTACTATCCATGTACCCTCTATGTACCCCCTATGCACTATACATGTACCCTCTATGTACCCCCTATGCACTATACATGTACCATCTATGTACCCCCTATGCACTATCCATGTACCCTCTATGTACCCCCTATGCACTATCCATGTACCATCTATGTACCCCCTATGCACTATACATGTACCCTCTATGTACCCCCTATGCACTATCCATGTACCATCTATGTACCCCCTATGTACTATCCATGTACCCTCTATGTACCCCCTATGCACTATCCATGTACCATCTATGTACCCCCTATGCACTATACATGTACCCTCTATGTACCCCCTATGCACTATCCATGTACCATCTATGTACCAACCATGTACTATATATGTACTATCCATGTACCTTCTATGTACTATCCATGTACCTTCTATATACTAGGCATGTGCATTTTGTTTCGTTCCAAATCGAAATTCGGACAATTTTTTTTATTATTCGGACATTCGGATGCATACGAATTCCCAAATTGTAATATTAACGAATTTAACCGAATCCGAACGAACGTTTTCAAATCGAAAACCCGCGGACGAAATTCGACTCGAATTCGAAAACAAATCCGAATGAAAATTGAAAGCAAATTTGAATCAGAATCTAAAAAATATAAATCGATTTCTAAAAAAGAATACAATAAAATAGAATATAAAATGATAAAACAATAGAATGAAAATCAAAGAATAGTAAAGAACAGAGTGGAATTTAATAGAATGTAATCAAATACAATAGAATATGACCTGGCTTCTTCTATCTATCTTCCATTTTCAGAAATTCGAAATTCATATAAAATTAACTCAAATTCGAATAGAAAAATATTAGAAGGGTAGAGTAATAATATATATATTTTCTACTCTATTCTAATATTTTTCTATTGGAATTTGAGTTCATTCTATATGAATTTCGAATTTCTGAAAATGGAAGATAGATAGAAGAAGCCGCCAGGTCATATTCTATTGTATTTGATTACATTCTATTACATTCCACTCTGTTCGAATAGTTATCGAATCCGGACAAAATATTTTCGAATTCGACCGGATTTTTCGAAATTCGGTCGAAAACGAGCGAATTCCGAAAACGAATTTAACACATGTAACGAATCTAACTTAACGAAATTAATTAAATAACAAATTAAAACGAAACAAAACAAATTTTTCCCTTTTGCACATGCCTACTATATACCCTATGCACTATCCATGTACCATCAATGTACTATACATGAACCCTCTATGTACTATGCATATACCCTCTATGTGCCAACCATATACTATATATGTACCCTCCATGTACTATCCATGTACCATCTATGTACTATCCATGTACACTCTATGTGCCAACCATGTACTATCTATGTACTATCCATGTACCCTCCATGTACTATCCTTGTACTATCTATGTACCCTCTATGTACTATCTATGTACCCTCTATGTACTATCCATGTACACTCTATGTACCCTCCATGTACTATCCATGTACTCTCTATGTACTATCCATGTACCCTCTATGTACTATCCATGTACCCTCTATGTACTATCCATGTACCCTCTATGTACTATCCATGTACCCTCTATGTACTATCTATGTACACTCTATGTACTATCCATGTACTATCCATGTACCCCCCATGTACTATCCTTGTACTATCTATGTACTATCCTTGTACTATCCATGTACCCTCTATGTACTATCTATGTACACTCTATGTACTATCCATGTACCCCCTATGTACTATCCATGTACTATCCATGTACACTCTATGTACCCTCTATGTACTATCCATGTACCCTCTATGTACTATCCATGTACTATCCATGTACCCTCTATGTACTATCCATGTACCCTCCGTGTACTATCCATGTACCCTCTATGTACTATCCATGTACCCTCTATGTACTATCCATGTACCCTCCATGTACTATCCATGTACCCTCCATGTACTATCCATGTACCCTCCATGTACTATCCATGTACCCTCCATGTACTATCCATGTACTATCCATGTACCCTCTATGTACTATCCATGTACTATCCATGTACCCTCTATGTACTATCCATGTACTATCCATGTACACTCTATGTACTATCTTTCCTCCACACAACTCCCGCTCACTGGATATTTTCTCTTTTTTCCCACCATTCTCTGTAATCCTGAGAGATGGTTGTGTGTAAAAATCCCAGAAATACTCCAGCCGGCCCGTCTGCCACCAACAACCGTCCCACGTTCAAAGCCACCGAGATCCCTTTCTTCCCATATATGATGCTCAGTTTGGACTTCAGCAAGTCGTCTTCACCCCGTCTAGATGACTAAATGGCTTGAGTCGCTGCCGTGTGATTGGCTGATCAGGTGTACCTTATTAAGTGGCCGGCGAGTGTAAATATATAATATGTGACTAGAGATGGATTATTATGTAATGTATACAATGTAACCCATCCGTGTATAGAATGTATGATACAATGTAACCGATATCTGTATGATTGATCCCCATGTAATCAATATCTGTATGATTGATCTCCATGTATACAATGTAACCGATATCTGTATGATTGATCTCCATGTATACAATGTAACCAATATCGGTATGATTGATCCCCATGTAACCGATATCTGTATGATTGATCCCCATGTAACCGATATCTGTATGATTGATCCCCATGTAACTGATATCTGTATGATTGATCCCCATGTAACTGATATCTGTATGATTGATCTCTAGGTATAGAATATATCTGATATCTGTATGATTGATCCCCATGTAACCGATATCTGTATGATTGATCCCCATGTAATCAATATCTGTATGATTGATCCCCATGTAACCGATATCTGTATGATTGATCCCCATGTAATCAATATCTGTATGATTGATCTCCATGTATACAATGTAACCGATATCTGTATGATTGATCTCCATGTATACAATGTAACCAATATCGGTATGATTGATCCCCATGTAACCGATATCTGTATGATTGATCCCCATGTAACCGATATCTGTATGATTGATCCCCATGTAACTGATATCTGTATGATTGATCCCCATGTAACCAATATCTGTATGATTGATCCCCATGTAACCAATATCTGTATGATTGATCCCCATGTAACTGATATCTGTATGATTGATCCCCATGTAATCAATATCTGTATGATTGATCCCCATGTAACTGATATCTGTATGATTGATCCCCATGTAATCAATATCTGTATGATTGATCCCCATGTAACTGATATCTGTATGATTGATCCCCATGTAACCAATATCTGTATGATTGATCTCTAGGTATAGAATATATCTGATATCTGTATGATTGATCCCCATGTAACCGATATCTGTATGATTGATCCCCATGTAATCAATATCTGTATGATTGATCCCCATGTAACCGATATCTGTATGATTGATCCCCATGTAATCAATATCTGTATGATTGATCCCCATGTAACTGATATCTGTATGATTGATCCCCATGTAACCAATATCTGTATGATTGATCTCTAGGTATAGAATATATCTGATATCTGTATGATTGATCCCCATGTAACCGATATCTGTATGATTGATCCCCATGTAACCGATATCTGTATGATTGATCTCCAGGTGTATATAATGTATACAATTTAACTGATATCTTTATTATTGAACCCCATGTATATAATGTAACCAAAATATTTATTATTGATCACCAGGTATACAATGTGTTATGTAACCAATATCTGTATGATTGATCCCCATGTAACCGATATCTGTATGATTGATCTCCATGTAACTGATATCTGTATGATTGATCCCCATGTAACCAATATCTGTATGATTGATCTCCATGTAACCAATATCTGTATGATTGATCTCCATGTAACCAATATCTGTATGATTGATCTCCATGTAACCAATATCTGTATGATTGATCTCCATGTAACCAATATCTGTATGATTGATCTCCATGTAACCAATATCTGTATGATTGATCTCCATGTAACCAATATCTGTATGATTGATCTCCATGTAACCAATATCTGTATGATTGATCTCCATGTAACCGATATCTGTATGATTGATCTCCATCTAACCGATATCTGTATGATTGATCCCCATGTAACCAATATCTGTATGATTGATCCCCATGTAATCAATATCTGTATGATTGATCCCCATGTAATCAATATCTGTATGATTGATCCCCATGTAACCGATATCTGTATGATTGATCCCCATGTAACCAATATCTGTATGATTGATCCCCATGTAACCAATATCTGTATGATTGATCCCTAGGTATAGAATGTAACCAATATCTGTATGATTGATCCCCATGTATACAATATCTGTATGATTGATCCCCATGTATACAATATCTGTATGATTGATCTCCATGTATACAATATCTGTATGATTGATCTCCATGTAACCGATATCTGTATGATTGATCCCCATGTATACAATATCTGTATGATTGATCCCCATGTAACCGATATCTGAATGATTGATCCCCATGTATACAATATCTGTATGATTGATCTATAGGTAAAGAATATATCTGATATCAGTATGATTGATCTCTAGGTATAGAATATATCTGATATCTGTATGATTGATCTCTAGGTATAGAATATATCTGATATCTGTATGATTGATCTCCATGTAACCGATATCTGTATGATTGATCCCCATGTAACCAATATCTGCATGATTGATCCCCATGTAATCAATATCTGTATGATTGATCCCCATGTAATCAATATCTGTATGATTGATCCCCATGTAACCGATATCTGTATGATTGATCCCCATGTAACTGATATCTGTATGATTGATCTCCATGTAACCGATATCTGTATGATTGATCCCCATGTAACCAATATCTGTATGATTGATCCCCATGTAATCAATATCTGTATGATTGATCCCCATGTAACCGATATCTGTATGATTGATCCCCATGTAACTGATATCTGTATGATTGATCCCCATGTAACCGATATCTGTATGATTGATCCCCATGTAACTGATATCTGTATGATTGATCTCCATGTAACCGATATCTGTATGATTGATCCCCATGTAACCAATATCTGTATGATTGATCCCCATGTAACCAATATCTGTATGATTGATCCCTAGGTATAGAATGTAACCAATATCTGTATGATTGATCCCCATGTATACAATATCTGTATGATTGATCCCCATGTATACAATATCTGTATGATTGATCTCCATGTATACAATATCTGTATGATTGATCCCCATGTATACAATATCTGTATGATTGATCTCCATGTATACAATATCTGTATGATTGATCCCCATGTATACAATATCTGTATGATTGATCCCCATGTAACCGATATCTGAATGATTGATCCCCATGTATACAATATCTGTATGATTGATCTCCATGTATACAATATCTGTATGATTGATCTCTAGGTATAGAATATATCTGATATCCGTATGATTGATCTCTAGGTATAGAATATATCTGATATCTGTATGATTGATCTCCATGTAACCGATATCTGTATGATTGATCTCCATGTAACTGATATCTATATGATTGATCCCCATGTAACCAATATCTGTATGATTGATCCCCATGTAACCAATATCTGTATGATTGATCCCCATGTATACAATGTAACTGATATCTATATGATTGATCCCCATGTATAGAATATATCTGATATCTGTATGATTGATCCCCTTGTATACAATGTAACCGATATCTGTATGATTGATCCCCATGTATACAATGTAACCGATCCATGGACGATGTATAGGAGATGACGTCCCCCACACATGGATATTATATAGAATCTGATGACAGCGGGTAACACGTGGTTGTAGGTGAGTCATGACGTCATATATGGGGGGTGACCTCATATATAAAGGGGAGGAGGGGGGGTGATGCACCATTTCGGTACCGGGGCCCCTCTGCACCATTCGGTATCCATAGGCAGAGCTGTCCGGTTGGGGGGAGTTTTCCTCGCCGTGTGATTGGACGATCAGCCCCCAAATCAGATCGGTGGGAGATCCGATCGCCCCGCTCCTCCTCCTCCTCCGCCGTAGGCGGGGCTCTGTCCACGGTGCTGAATCGGCGGCGGCGTCGTCACGTGACTCGTTGCCAGCTCCGGGGCTCCGATCATCACCGGGGCGGGGAGGGGGGGAGGAGCCGATCGGAGGATCGCCGTTGCTCGGGTGTCGCCGGTTTGGGGGGCGGGGGCGGACGGGGCCACACACGATGCAGCGGCTCCGGTTGAACGAAGCTCACGCCGTGTACCTGGGGCAGTTGGCCCGGAAGGACGGGAACCGGCGGGGGGTTCTGAGTAAGCGGAGCTCCGATAATAATCGCTGGCAGAGCCGCAGCTTCTCCCTCCTCCATAACCTTCTATTCTGCTTCGAATCGGACTCCTCCGGCCGGCCCTGCGCCCTCTACCTACTGGAGGGATGTACGTGTGAGCGGGGGGCCAAGGGGGGCCCCGACCGACAGGTGAGACATACTGGGGGGCCCTACATACAGGGGGCCCCGACCGACAGGTGAGACATACTGGGGGGCCCTACATACAGGGGGGCCCCGACCGACAGGTGAGACATACTGGGGGGCCCTACATACAGGGGGGCCCCGACCGACAGGTGAGAAGCACAGGGGGGCCCTACATACAGGGGGGTCCTGACCGACAGGTGAGACATACCGGGGGCCCTACATACAGGGGGGCCCCGACCGACAGGTGAGACCCACAGGGGGGCCTACATACAGGGGGGCCCCAACTGATAGGTGAGACCCACCGGGGGCCCTACATACAGGGGGGTCCTGACCGACAGGTGAGACCCACAGGGGGGCCCTACATACAGGGGGGCCCCGACCGACAGGTGAAACATACTGGGGGCCCTACATACAGGGGGGACCCACAGGGGGCCCTACATACAGGGGGGCCCCGACCGACAGGTGAGACCCACAGGGGGGCCCCGACCGACAGGTGAGACATACAGGGGGGCCCCGACCGACAGGTGAGACCCACCGGGGGCCCTACATACAGGGGGGCCCCGACCGACAGGTGAGACCCACAGGGGGGCCCTACATACAGGGGGCCCGACCGACAGGTGAGACATACCGGGGGGCCTACATACAGGGGGGCCAAGGGGGGCCCCGACCGACAGGTGAGACATACCGGGGGGCCTACATACAGGGGGGGCCCCGACCGACAGGTGAGACCCACGGGGGGGCCCTACATACAGGGGGCCCCGACCGACAGGTGAGACATACTGGGGGGCCCTACATACAGGGGGCCCGACCGACAGGTGAGACATACCGGGGGGCCTACATACAGGGGGGCCAAGGGGGGCCCCGACCGACAGGTGAGACATACCGGGGGGCCTACATACAGGGGGGGCCCCGACCGACAGGTGAGACCCACCGGGGGGCCCTACATACAGGGGGCCCCGACCGACAGGTGAGACATACTGGGGGGCCCTACATACAGGGGGGCCCCGACCGACAGGTGAGACATACCGGGGGGCCCTACATACAGGGGGGGCCCCGACCGACAGGTGAGACATACAGGGGGGCCCTACATACAGGGGGGCCCGACCGACAGGTGAGACCCACCGGGGGGCCCTACATACAGGGGGGGCCCCGACCGACAGGTGAGACCCACCGGGGGGCCCTACATACAGGGGGGGCCCCGACCGACAGGTGAGACCCACCGGGGGGCCCTACATACAGGGGGGCCCCGACCGACAGGTGAGACCCACAGGGGGGACCTACATACAGGGGCCCCGACCGACAGGTGAGACATACCGGGGGCCCTACATACAGGGGGCCCGACCGACAGGTGAGACCCACAGGGGGGCCTACATACAGGGGGGCCCCAACTGATAGGTGAGACCCACCGGGGGCCCTACATACAGGGGGGACCCGACCGACAGGTGAGACATACGGGGGCCCTACATACAGGGGGGCCCCGACCGACAGGTGAGAAGCACAGGGGGGCCCTACATACAGGGGGGCCCCGACAGGTGAGACATACCGGGGGCCCTACATACAGGGGGGGCCCGACCGACAGGTGAGACATACCGGGGGGCCCTACATACAGGGGGGCCCGACCGACAGGTGAGACCCACAGGGGGGCCCTACATACAGGGGGCCCCGACCGACAGGTGAGACCCACAGGGGGGCCCTACATACAGGGGGGCTCCAACCGACAGGTGAGACCCACAGGGGGGCCCGACCGACAGGTGAGACCCACAGGGGGCCCTACATACAGGGGGGGCCCCGACCGTCAGGTGAGACCCACAGGGGGCCCCGACCGACAGGTGAGACCCACAGGGGGGCCCTACAGACAGGGGGGCCCAGACCGACAGGCGAGACCCACAGGGAGGCCCTACATACAGGGGGGCCCGACTGACAGGTGAGACATAACAGGGTGGCCCCGGCCGACAGGTGAGATATACAGATGGCCCCGGCCGACAGGTGAGAGATACAGGGGGGTCCTATATACAGGGGGGTCCGACCGACAGGTGAGACATAACAGGGTGGCCCCGACCGACAGGTGAGATATACAGGTGGCCTCGGCCGACAGGTGAGAGATACAGGGGGTCCTATATACAGGGGGGCCCAACCGACAGGTGAGAAATACAGGGGGTCCTATATACAGGGGGCCCTGACCGACAGGTGAGAGATACCGGGGGTCAAGGGGGCCCCGACCGACAGGTCGGACATAACAGGGTGGCCCCGACCGACAGGTGAGATATACAGGTGGCCCCGGCCGACAGGTGAAAGATACAGGGGGTCCTATATACAGGGGGCCCCAACCGACAGGTGAGAGATACAGGGGGTCCTATATACAGGGGGTCCTGACCGACAGGTGAGAGATACAGGGGTCCAATATACAGGGGGGCCCCGACCGACGTAAGAGATACGGGGGGCCCCGACCGACAGGTGGGAGATACCGGGGGCTCTATATACAGGGGGCTTTGACCGACAGGTGAGACATACAGGGGTGTCCTATATACAGGGGGGCCCGACCGACAGGTGAGACATACAGGGGGCCCCGACTGACAGGTGAGAGATACAGGGGGGCCCTATATACAGGGGGCTCCAAATGGCGAAACATACAGGGGGGCTCCAACCGACAGGTGAGCTATATAGGGGGGCCTGATATAGAGAGGGGACCCGGACCGACAACTTGGATATAGAGGGGGGTCTATATAGATGGGGGACAAGGTGGGTCCAAACAAACAGGTGAGATCTACAGGGGGGCCCAGACCAAAAGGTACGATATACAGGGGGGCCTATATAGAGGGGGGCCAGACCGACAGGTGAGATATACAGGGAGGCCCTATATATAGGGTTCAAGGGGGCCCCAAAAGACAGATGAGATATACAGAGGGCCCTATATAGAGACGGCCCAGACCGATAGGTGATATATACAGGGGGGCCCTATATAAAGGGGGGCCCCAACAGACAGGTGAAATATACAGGGGATACAAGTGGGGGCCCCTGACTGAAATGTACCTATATGGGGGGCTCTGACAGACTGGTATGTATATTGGCCCAAGGGGGTTCCAACAGACAAGGACCTCCGGCAGACAGGTATGTACATGGGGGGGGGGCACAATTTAGACAGGGCCCCAACAAGCAGGTATGTACATGAGGGATCCCTATATAGATAGGGCCAAGGGTGTCCCCGACAGACAGATATGTACACAGGGGGTCCCCAGCAGACAGGTAAATATAGAGGGAGAGAGGGGGGCCCTGACAGACAGGTACATGGGGGGAAGGGAAAAGAGGGCACTTACAGAGAGGAACATAGCAGGGGGGCCCTATATAGAGGAGGAGAGGGCCCTTACAGACATGTACATAGAGCAGACGAGGCCCCTGCAGAAGGTACATAGAGAGGGGGGGGGTGTACATGGTGGGCTCCTATAGACAGGTATGTGGGTGGAGGAGAGGGACCTCAACAGACGGGTAAATCAGGGGCTCAATGGATGATGGATTCACAGGGAGGGGCATTTCAGGTGTGTAGGGGGCTGGGCACACAGGACAGGAAGGGGCCATACATGTGTGTACAGAAAGCACAGCATAGGGATTGGCCATACAGGTGTGCAGAGGGGCTGGGCACACAGGACAGGGTGGAGCCATACAGGTGTGTAGGGGGCTGGGCACACAGGACAGGGAGGGGCCATACAGGTGTGTAGGGGGGCTGGGCACACAGGACAGGGAGGGGCCATACATGTGTGTACAGAAAGCACAGCATAAGGATTGGCCATACAGGTGTGCAGAGGGGCTGGGCACACAGGACAGGGTGGAGCCATACTGGTGTGTAGGGGGGCTGGGCACACAGGACAGGGAGGAGCCATACAGGTGTGTACAGAAAGCACAGCATAGGGATTGGCCATATAGGTGTGCAGAGGGGCTGGGCACACAGGACAGGGTGGAGCCATACAGGTGTGTAGGGGGGCTGGGCACACAGGACAGGGAGGAGCCATACAGGTGTGTAGGGAGATGGGTACAGGTATGGGTGACAGTTGCATTGTGGGTGAGAGCGATACATACAAGGGTGGGTCCTAATGCACAGGTGAGCCCAGTGTAGCTCATGATTCAGGTGTACAATGCAGCAGATGTGTGGGGGGGCGGGGGGGTTGAACACACAGGTATACCTGTTAGGGGAGGGGAATCGTTCTCTGGCCCAAACGCCTTTTGAAATGTAGCGATAATCCTCTTGATACAAAGAAGCCGGCTACGCAGGTAACATCCATGGCTCTAATAGGCTTTCTGATTAGAGCCTGTGGGCTCTAATAGGCTTCCAAAAGGGTAACAACTAAAGCAGCGGGGGCACTGCTGTGTGTTCGCTGATTACTCAGTGGTGTGTTAGGGAACCGTATACATCACTTCCCTAACACTGACCCGCCTCTCAGCCAATCAGGCTGCTCAGGTCTAGTTACCAAACACCAGATTGGCTGACACAACAGTCGCCGCTATTGGACGCCTGACGGGTATTGAAGATGGTTGAAGAAGTGCAGGAGACATGAAGGACCCCTCTTGTCGCCGTCACGCGCTGCCCCACAAGACAGGGTAAGTGTCGGGCAGTGGGCGGGGGGCACACTCACGCTGGCACACTGGCAGAATTTGGCACAGTGGCTGCATTTGATGGCACAGTGGCTAAGTTTAATGGACATTGGCTTTGTTTGATGGCACAGTGGCAGCGTTTGGGCACAGTGGCAGCGTTTGATGGGCACATAGCTGTGTTTGATGGGCACAGTGGCTGCTTTTGACGGCTGCATTTGATGGGCACAGTCGCAGCATTTGATGGGCACCGTGGCTGTGTCTGATAGCACAGTGGCAGCGTTTGATGGGCACAGTGGCTGCATTTGATGGCACAGTGGCTACGTTTGATGACACAGTGGCTTTGTTTAATGGCACATTGGCTTCGTTTGATGGCACAGTGGCTTTGTTTGATGGCACAGTGGCAGCGTTTGGGCACAGTGGCAGCGTTTGATGGGCACGGTGGCTGCGTTTGATGGGCACAGTGGCTGCTTTTGATGGTGCAGTGGCTGCATTTGATGGGCACAGTGGCAGCGTTTGATGGGCACAGTGGCAGCGTTTGGGCACAGTGGCTGCGTTTGATGGCGCAGTGGCTGCATTTGATGTGCACAGTGGCAGCGTTTGGGCACAGTGGCAGCTTTTGATGGCGCAGTGGCTGCGTTTGATGTTCACAGTAGCTGCGTTTGATGGGCACAGTGGCTGCGTTTGATGGGCGCAGTGGCAGCATTTGATGGGCGCAGTGGCAGCATTTGATGGGCGCAGTGGCAGCATTTGATGGGCACAGTGGCAGCGTTTGATGGGCACAGTGGCTGCGTTTGATGGGCACAGTGGGTGCGTTTGATGGGCACAGTGGCTGCGTTTGATGGGCACAGTGGCTGCGTTTGATGGGCACAGTGGCTGTGTTTGATGGGCACAGTGGCGGCTTTTGATGGGCACAGTGGCTGCATTTGATGTGCACAGTGGCTGCGTTTGATGTGCACAGTGGCAGCGTTTGGGCACAGTGGCTGCATTTGATGGCACAGTGGCAGCGTTTGGGCACAGTGGCAGCGTTTGATGGGCACAGTGGCTGCGTTTGATGGGCACAGTGGCTGCGTTTGATGGGCGCAGTGGCAGCATTTGATGGGCACAGTGGCAGCATTTGATGGGCACAGTTGCAGCGTTTGGGCACAGTGGCAGCGTTTGATGGCGCAGTGGCTGCGTTTGATGGGCACAGTGGCTACGTTTGATGGCACAGTGGCTTCGTTTGATGGCACAGTGGCAGCGTTTGATGGCACAGTGGCAGCGTTTGATGGCACAGTGGCAGCGTTTGATGGGCACAGTGGCTGTGTTTGATGGGCACAGTGGCTGCTTTTAATGGCACAGTGGCTGCGTTTGATGGGCACAGTGGCAGCGTTTGATGGCGCAGTTGCTGCGTTTGATGTGCACAGTGGCAGCGTTTGATGTGCACAGTGGCTGCATTTGATGGGCACAGTGGCTGCGTTTGATGGGCACAGTGGCTGCGTTTGATGGGCGCAGTGGCTGCTTTTGATGGCGCAGTGGCTGCGTTTGATGTGTACAGTGGCTGCGTTTGATGTGCACAGTGGCTGCGTTTGATGTGCACAGTGGCTGCGTTTGATGGGCACAGTGGCTGCGTTTGATGGGCGCAGTGGCAGCATTTGATGGGCGCAGTGGCAGCGTTTGATGGGCACAGTGGCAGCGTTTGATGGGCACAGTGGCTGTGTTTGATGGGCACAGTGGCTGCGTTTGATGGGCACAGTGGCTGTGTTTGATGGGCACAGTGGCGGCTTTTGATGGGCACAGTGGCTGCGTTTGATGTGCACAGTGGCTGCGTTTGATGTGCACAGTGGCAGCGTTTGGGCACAGTGGCTGCATTTGATGGCACAGTGGCAGCGTTTGGGCACAGTGGCAGCGTTTGATGGGCACAGTGGCTGCGTTTGATGGGCACAGTGGCTGCGTTTGATGGGCGCAGTGGCAGCATTTGATGGGCACAGTGGCAGCATTTGATGGGCACAGTTGCAGCGTTTCGGCACAGTGGCAGCGTTTGATGGCGCAGTGGCTGCGTTTGATGGGCACAGTGGCTACGTTTGATGGCACAGTGGCTTCGTTTGATGGCACAGTGGCAGCGTTTGATGGCACAGTGGCAGCGTTTGGGCACAGTGGCAGCGTTTGATGGGCACAGTGGCTGTGTTTGATGGGCACAGTGGCTGCTTTTAATGGCACAGTGGCTGCGTTTGATGGGCACAGTGGCAGCGTTTGATGGGCACAGTGGCTGCGTTTGATGGGCACCGTGGCAGCATTTGATGGGCACAGTGGCTGCGTTTGATGGGCACAGTGGCAGCATTTGATGGGCACCGAGGCAGCATTTGATGGGCACAGTGGCAGTGTTTGATGGGCACAGTGGCTGCAATTGATGGGTTTGTTTTTTTTTCCACATTTTTTTTAGTTTGTTTTTTTTAGCACCAGCTGCCACTGGTAGATTCACTGGTCCTGGTGGCCTCCTTACATATTTGCCCGATGGAGGCCCCCCGACCCTCTCTGCCCAGGAAGATGCCACAGAACGGGTAGAATGAGCCTTTAGACTTGAAGGACAATCAAGGTTTTGAGTGGCGTGTGCCATGCTAATAGTCAGTCTGATCCATCTTGCAATGGAGTTTTTTTTTCCTGTAGGGGGTGGAGCCTATCTCTCATGTGACCATCCTGGAGGATTCCGGAAAAGAAGGTACAGTGAGGTGGGGAAAAAGTATGCGACCCCCGGGCTGATTTTGTACGTTTGCCCCACTGACAAAGAAACGATCCGTCTATAATTTTATTGGTCGGTTTATTATAACAGTGAGAGACAAAATAACAACAAAAATATCCATAAAAATGTATCAGGTAATAACTTGGACTTTATTGGCTACATAAGCAAGATACCGCGGTAATATACTAACGTGTTTCGGCTGACGTTTTACTCCTAGAAAACTGTGAGCAAGGCTTCGGCCGAAACGTGTTCCTCCAGTATTTTTTGATAACATTCTGCATTCATCTTGCCATCAATTGTGACCAAAATTCATGTGCCTTTGTAGCTCACACATCCCCAAAACCTCAGTGATCCACCTCCGTGTTTCACAGTAGGTGAAGTGATTAATCCCGTGTATTGCCCCCTTTAACATCAACGATGGCTTGAAGTCTTTTGTGGTATTGAGGCTCTTTATCTTCTCAGATGGTGAAGCTCCCCATTCCTCTTCCAGTTCCTGTAAATTCTTGGTCTGTCTCGCATGAACGGCACGTTTGAGATCTCCCCAGAGGGGCGCAATGATATTGAGGTCAGGAGACTGAGAAGGCCACTCCAGAACCTTCACTTTATTCTGCTGCAGCCAATGACAGGAGGACTTGGCCCAGGGCCGATCCTAGGGTCACAGACGCCTGGGTGCAGAAATATTGCTGGCGCCCCCACATGGGCGTGGTCATCTTACTAACTCCTCCCCTTTACACATGTTTCTATGGCTACGACTCAAACACAGAGATGCTCCTCTAAGAAGTCTTCATTAGTGTCGCCCCCAGCAGGTGTCCCCCATCAGAGCCACCCACAGCAGGTGTCCCCCATCAGAGTCCCCCACAGCAGGTGTCCCCCATCAGAGCCCCCCCACAGCAGGTGTCCCCCATCAGAGCCCCCCCCAGCAGGTGTCCCCCATCAGAGTCCCCCCCCAGAAGGTGTCCCCCATCAGAGCCACCCACAGCAGGTGTCCCCCATCAGAGCCCCCCACAGCAGGTGTCCCCCATCAGAGCCCCCCACAGCAGGTGTCCCCCATCAGAGCCACCCACAGCAGGTGTCCCCCATCAGAGCCCCCCACAGCAGGTGTCCCCCATCAGAGCCCCCCTCAGCAGGTGTCCCCATCAGAGCCCCCACATCAGGTGTCCCCAAAGATCAGTACCTGTCCAATAGATCCCTGTAGCTCGGGCGCGCTGGGAGCAGAAGCACTTTACAGGGGAGGGGGCATACGTGGCATCTTTGGTTACTAGGAGGGTGGCACTCGGAGAGCATTTCTGGGAGTGCACAGGATGATTGGCAGCAGCTCCGACCAACCCAGAGGCCACTCATCACACCGCCTATGGGAGAAGAGCTGACAGGGGGCGGGGCAGACAGGAGATTGCTCCACGCGCACCGGACAGAATTAATTAGTGGAGCGTACTACCGGAACGCGTTCCAGTACTAGGCTCCGCTGCGGTACCCAACCCGGATTCTGGGGATTCTGCGGGAGGTATGCGCTCTTGTCAGTTGCCAGCGGAGAGAGCAAGCGTGATGGGGAACCGCAGCACCCGCTACATGCGCTCCGCCTCTGGACACAGACAAGGAGGAGGGAGGGGAGCACTTTGGAGCTTCGGCGCCCCAACATCTGCGGCGCCTGGGTGCGGAGCACCCCATGCACCCTGCCTAGGATCAGCCCTGACTTGGCCTTGTGTTTTGGATCTTTGTCATGTTGGAATGTCCAAGTACGTCCCATGCATGCGCAGCTTCCCGGCTGATGAATGAAATGTTCCTCCAGTATTTTTTGATAACATTCTGCATTCATCTTGCCATCAATTTTGACAAAATTTCCTGTGCCTTTGAAGCTCACACATCCCCAAAACATCAGCGATCCACCTCCGTGTTTCACAGTAGGGATGGTGGACCTTTCATCATAGGCTTTGTTGTCTCCTCTCCAAATGTCGTGTTTATGGTTGTGGCCAAAAAGCTCAGTTTTGGTCTCATCTCTCCAAATGACTTTGTGGCAGAAGGTTTGAGTCTTGTCTCTGTGCTGTTTGGCGTATTGTAAGCGGATAGTTTGTGACATTTGCGTAGTAATGGATTTCTTCTGGAGACTCGACCATGCAGCCCATCTTTCTTCAAGTGCCTCCTTATTGTGCATCTTGTACGGCCACACCCCATGTTTTCAGAGAGTCCTGTATGTCACCTGAAGTTATTTGTGGGATTTTCTTTGCATCCCGAACAATTTTCCTGGCAGTTGTGGCTGAAATTTTAGTCGGTCTTCCTGACCGTGGTTTGGTTTCACCAGAACCCCTCATTTTCCACTTCTTGATTAGAGTTTGAACACCGCTGATTGGCCTTCTCCATTCCATGGTTTGGTTTCAACAGAACCTCTCATTTTCCACCTCTGTATCAGGTAATAACTTGGACTTTATTGACTACATAGCAAGATATCGCAGTAACACGCTAACGCGTTTCGGCTGAAGTTTTACTCCTAGCAAACTGTTATGAGCAAGACTTTGGCCGAAACGTGTTGGCATGTTACTTTTGTATCTTGTTATATAGCCAAGAAAGCATTGTTCCATGGAATGTTACCAAGTAGCCGTCTTCATTAGAGGTCGGCCAATATATCGGCCGATATTTCACCTTTTTAAAGATATCGGCATCGGCCGATTATTATGAAAAATAGGCCGATTATCTGGCCGCCTGCCCGCCTGCTCGCTCGCTCGCTCGCTGCTGACTTTTTTTCTTTTTTTAGTTTAGGAAGTCGGCAGCCAACCAGTGGGCCGGTAACAGCCAATCAGCGGCCGCCGACATCCTCCACTGTAAAAAAAATGTCCCCTGACGTGCTGCGCGCCATTGCCTCTGCCTACAAACCCCAGAATGCAGAGCGGGCCGTTAAGGGGACGTTTTTTTTCGGAGTGGAGGATGTCGGCAGCGGCGGCCGCCGATTGGCTGTTACCGGCCCGCTCTGCATTCTGGGGATTGTAGGCAGAGGCGGGGCAGCACGTCAGGGCCAGGGACAAATGGAACTTTCTTGTGCTAGGCTAGGAGATGGAACGGAGCCTGGAGCGATCCGCTGGTGGGCATTGATGAGGTGGCAGTGAATAACATTGGGCTGTACTGGTGGGCACTGATGAGGTTATGCACTGGTTGGCACTGATGAGGTGATGCACTGCTTGGCACTGATGAGGTGATGCACTGGTTGGCACTAATGTGATGCACTGGTTGGCACTGATGTGATGCACTAGTTGGCACTGATGTGATGCACTGGTGATATGTGCTGGTGAGATGCACTGGTGGGCAATGATGGGATGCACTGGTGCATTGGTGGGCAATGATGAGGGCACTGGGATGCACTGGTGGGCACTGATATACACCGATAGGCTGCACTGGTGGGCACTAATGATGTGGCACTGGTGGGCACTGATGTGGAACTTATGGACACTGATAGGCTCCAAAAAAATCGGCCGCAAAAATCGGCAACACATATCGGCCGCCCGATTTCCAAATATCGGCATCGGCCAGAGAAAAACCCATATCGGTCGACCTCTAGTCTTCATTGTATCCAAAATTGTTAAGGGGTATCAAGGTAATTGTGGACACAGCTGAAGATGGGAGATAAGTGCTTTTACATGCACTATAGGAGGGAGAGACGGATACAAGGGTGAGTCTGAATAGACAGGTGAGCCGATGATACGGGTGTAGGGGGTAGGACACACCGGTACACCTATCAGGTGGAGGATTAAGGGGCATCAAGGTACTTGTGGGCACCGCTGGGTGATGAGGGCTCTGTATGTGCACTGTAGGTAGGAGAGTCACAAATGGGCAGGGCCTTAATATACAGGTAGCTGATAATACAGGTGTATTCAGAGAGACAGTGCTGGGAGGACAAGGTCATCCAGTGCCCAGAGCAAAGATGCCAAATCGCGTTCTCCCTCCACCGCTCACAATATGTAAGCTTAGGGGATCCTATGCCCAGCAACAGAAGGAAAGCGCCCCCTTCCCTACAGTAAACCATTGCGCCCAGCCCTTGTCCCGGCCCTGCAGAGAGAAGTAAGTGCATGGGTCAATATAAAGGGTCTACTCCACATAAGGGGAAGCATTATTGATATGCAAGACTGGTGAGGTGCGGGGACATCGGGGTACCCTGGGAGGGTGCTGGCTGGTGACCTGGATAGACACATTATGTAGGGGTGAAAGTTCTTCTAGGCTTGTGTGGTGTAGATAGGCCTGGGAAGATGGTATGCTGATTATTATTGGATGCTTAGGATCTAGACGGACAGGTGATCATTCTTATCATGGGCGTCAGCAGAACCTTTTCAGGGTGGGCATCGTTTTAAGGTTACCAAATATATTTTTTTAAAGGTGAAATGGCAGACTTTATTCCAGGCATATGCTATGTACAGGGTGCAGATTCCAGGTGTGTGCTATGTACAGGGTGCAGATTCCAGGTGTGTGTGATGTACATGGTTCAGATTCCAGGCGTGTGCTATGTACAGGGTGCAGAATCCAGGGGTGTGCTATGTACAGGGTGCAGAATCCAGGCGTGTGCTATGTACAGGGTGCAGATTCCAGGCGTGTGCTCTGTACAGGTGTGGGATGGTACATGGTGTAGTGGTTGGCAGAGGACAGGTGTGGGATGGTACATGGTGTAGTGGTTGGCAGAGGACAGGTGTGGGATGGTACATGGTGTAGTGATTGGCAGAGGACAGATGTGGGATGGTGTAGTGATTGGCAGAGGACAGGTGTGGGATGGTGTAGTTATTGGCAGAGGACAGATGTGGGATGGTACATGGTGTAGTGTAGGGCCGAAACAACTAATCGATTATGAAATTAATCGATTGCAATTTTCATAATCGATTAATCGGCCAGTAACATAATGGGGTTAAAAAAACTAAAATTAGCCCTTTATAGTACAAAAAAGCAAATCTCTACTGTAAATATCACTTTCACTGTCCCACAGTAGAAAAATGAACCCCTTACAGTAGCGATTATTTGCTTTTTGTACTTATTTTTGTTTTTTTAACCTCATTGTGTTACTAAACATCTCAGTCCGGGGGTCACACCTCTGTGTGTTTTGGTGTTTTTTGCAGAAACACACTACAGTTCATTTACATGTTTTCCTATGGGACACGTTCACATCCAGGATTTTTTTTTCAGCTTCTGCGTATTTGGAAAGGGCGAGGACTTTTTAACGCAAAACGGTGCTATTTTGCTTTTTTTGGTTCAATATACTTCAATGGAGAAGCTGCAGAAAAGCATGGAATGTGTTTTTGCGGCAATTTGTGTTTTGCAATCTGCCCAACAACAAATTGGCCCAAAATGTGTTTTTTTTTAAGTCTATTATGCGATTAATCGAAACAATAAATCGGCCAACTAAACGATTATCAAAATAATCGTAAGTTGCAGCCCTAGTGTAGTGGTTGGCAGAGGACAGGTGTGGGATGGTACATGGTGTAGTGGTTGGCAGAGGACAGGTGTGGGATGGTACATGGTGTAGTGGTTGGCAGAGGACAGGTGTGGGGTGGTACATGGTGTAGTGGTTGGCAGAGGACAGGTGTGGGATGGTACATGGTGTAGTGGTTGGCAGAGGACAGGTGTGAGATGGTACATGGTGTAGTGGTTGGCAGAGGACAGGTGTGGGATGGTACATGGTGTAGTGGTTGGCAGAGGACAGGTGTGGGATGGTACATGGTGTAGTGGTTGGCAGAGGACAGGTGTGGGATGGTACATGGTGTAGTGGTTGGCAGAGGACAGGTGTGGGATGGTACATAGTGTAGTGGTTGGCAGAGTATAGGTGTGGGATGGTGTAGTGGTTGGCAGAGGACAGGTGTGGGATGGTGTAGTGGTTGGCAGAGGACAGGTGTGGGGTGGTGTAGTGGTTGGCAGAGGACAGGTGTGGGATGGTACATGGTGTAGTGGTTGACAGAGGACAGGTGTGAGATGGTACATGGTGTAGTGGTTGGCAGAGGACAGGTGTGGGATGGTACATGGTGTAGTGGTTGACAGAGGACAGGTGTGAGATGGTACATGGTGTAGTGGTTGGCAGAGGACAGGTGTGGGATGGTACATGGTGTAGTGGTTGGCAGAGGACAGGTGTGGGATGGTACATGGTGTAGTGGTTGGCAGAGGACAGGTGTGGGATGGTACATGGTGTAGTGGTTGGCAGAGGACAGGTGTGGGATGGTACATGGTGTAGTGGTTGGCAGAGGACAGGTGTGGGATGGTACATGGTGTAGTGGTTGGCAGAGGACAGGTGTGGGATGGTACATGGTGTAGTGGTTGGCAGAGGACAGGTGTGGGATTATACATGGTGTAGTGGTTGGCAGAGGACAGGTGTGGGATGGTACATGGTGTAGTGGTTGGCAGAGGACAGGTGTGGGATGGTACATGGTGTAGTGGTTGGCAGAGGACAGGTGTGGGATGGTACATGGTGTAGTGGTTGGCAGAGGACAGGTGTGGGGGTGGTACATGGTGTAGTGGTTGGCAGAGGACAGGTGTGAGATGGTACATGGTGTAGTGGTTGGCAGAGGACAGGTGTGGGGTGGTGTAGTGGTTGGCAGAGTATAGGTGTGGGATGGTGTAGTGGTTGGCAGAGGACATGTGTGGGATGGTACATGGTGTAGTGGTTGGCAGAGGACAGGTGTGGGATGGTACATGGTGTAGTGGTTGGCAGAGGACAGGTGTGGGGTGGTACATGGTGTAGTGGTTGGCAGAGGACAGGTGTGGGATGGTACATGGTGTAGTGGTTGGCAGAGGACAGGTGTGGGATGGTACATGGTGTAGTGGTTGGCAGAGGACAGGTGTGGGATGGTACATGGTGTAGTGGTTGGCAGAGGACAGGTGTGGGATAGTGTAGTGGTTGGCAGAGTATAGGTGTGGGATGGTGTAGTGGTTGGCAGAGTATAGGTGTGGGATGGTGTAGTGGTTGGCAGAGTATAGGTGTGGGATGGTGTAGTGGTTGGCAGAGGGCAGGTGTGGGATGGTACATGGTGTAGTGGTTGGCAGATGACAGGTGTGAGATGGTGTAGTGGTTGGCAGAGGACAGGTGTGGGGTGGGACATGGTGTAGTGGTTGGCAGAGGACAGGTGTGAGATGGTACGTGGTGTAGTGGTTGGCAGAGGACAGGTGTGGGATGGTACATGGTGTAGTGGTTGGCAGAGGACAGGTGTGGGATGGTACATGGTGTAGTGGTTGGCAGAGGACAGGTGTGGGGTGGTACATGGTGTAGTGGTTGGCAGAGGACAGGTGTGAGATGGTACGTGGTGTAGTGGTTGGCAGAGGACAGGTGTGAGATGGTACATGATGTAGTGGTTGGCAGAGGACAGGTGTGGGATGGTACGTGGTGTAGTGGTTGGCAGAGGACAGGTGTGAGATGGTACATGATGTAGTGGTTGGCAGAGGACAGGTGTGGGATGGTACGTGGTGTAGTGGTTGGCAGAGGACAGGTGTGGGATGGTACATGGTGTAGTGGTTGGCAGAGGACAGGTGTGGGGTGGTACATGGTGTAGTGGTTGGCAGAGGACAGGTGTGAGATGGTACGTGGTGTAGTGGTTGGCAGAGGACAGGTGTGAGATGGTACATGATGTAGTGGTTGGCAGAGGACAGGTGTGGGATGGTACGTGGTGTAGTGGTTGGCAGAGGACAGGTGTGAGATGGTACATGATGTAGTGGTTGGCAGAGGACAGGTGTGGGATGGTACGTGGTGTAGTTGTTGGCAGAGGACAGGTGTGGGATGGTACGTGGTGTAGTGGTTGGCAGAGGGCAGGTGTGAGATGGTACGTGGTGTAGTGGTTGGCAGAGGACAGGTGTGAGATGGTACATGGTGTAGTGGTTGGCAGAGGACAGGTGTGGGGTGGTGTAGTGGTTGGCAGAGGACAGGTGTGAGATGGTACATGGTGTAGTGGTTGGCAGAGGACAGGTGTGGGATGGTACATGGTGTAGTGGTTGGCAGAGGACAGGTGTGGGATAGTACATGCTGTAGTGGTTGTCAGAGGACAGGTGTGGGATGGTACATGGTGTAGTGGTTGTCAGAGGACAGGTGTGGGATGGTACATGGTGTAGTGGTTGGCAGGGTATAGGTGTGAGATGGTGTAGTGGTTGGCAGAGGACAGGTGTGGGATGGTACATGGTGTAGTGGTTGTCAGAGGACAGGTGTGGGGTGGTACATGGTGTAGTGGTTGGCAGGGTATAGGTGTGAGATGGTGTAGTGGTTGGCAGAGGACAGGTGTGGGATGGTACATGGTGTAGTGGTTGTCAGAGGACAGGTGTGGGGTGGTACATGGTGTAGTGGTTGGCAGGGTACAGGTGTGAGGTGGTGTAGTGGTTGGCAGAGGACAGGTGTGGGGTGGTGTAGTGGTTGGCAGAGGACAGGTGTGGGTTGGTACATGGTGTAGTGGTTGTCAGAGGACAGGTGTGGGATGGTACATGGTGTAGTGGTTGGCAGAGGACAGGTGTGAGGTGGTGTAGTGGTTGGCAGAGGACAGGTGTGGGATGGTACATGGTGTAGTGGTTGGCAGAGGACAGGTGTGGGGTGGTGTAGTGGTTGGCAGAGGACAGGTGTGGGATGGTACATGGTGTAGTGGTTGGCAGAGGAGAGGTGTGAGATGGTGTAGTGGTTGGCAGATGGCATATAGAGTTCTCATTGGGAGAAGCTGAGTAGAAGTCATTATTAGAAGGGCGATTATTTAGCGGCTCTAATATGAGAAGGTTGCAGATGGGAGATGAGAGGTGTAATAGAAATGTTGGGATGAGTGGATATCGGGGAAATAAAACACACACAGTGCTCACCGCCTCCTATTCATTGTCTGAATCTCTTTTCTTGTAGTTTTGTTTTATCATCAACTTCAACCATGAAAATCAGAAGCCTTTGGAGCTTCGCACCGAGGATTCCAAGGACTGCGATGAGTGGATATCGGCGATCTCACGAGCCAGGTACAGTCTACACCTTCCGTATACACACTCCATGTATACATACCATATACACACTCCATGTATACACACCATATACACACTCCATGTATACACACCATATACACACTCCATGTATACACACTCTATATACACACTCCATATACACACTCCATGTATACACACTCTATATACACACTCCATATACACACTCCATGTATACACACTCCATGTATACACACTCCATGTATACACACTCCATGTATACACCCCATATACACACCATATACACACTCCATGTATACACACTCCATATACACACTCCATCTATACACACTCCATGTATACACACCATATACACACTCCATGTATACACACCATATACACTCTCCATGTATACACTATTCCTCCCACTGACACCAATGATGGGACACTATTCCTCCCATCGACACCAATGATGGGACACTATTCCTCCCACTGATACCAATGATGGGACACTATTCCTCCCACTGACACCAATGATGGGGCACTATTCCTCCCACTGATAGCAATGATGGGACACTATTCCTCCTACTGACACTAATGATGGGACACTATTCCTCCCACTGATACCAATGATGGGACACTATTCCTCCCACTGATACCAATGATGGGACACTATTCCTCCCACTGACACCAATGATGGGACACTATTCTTTCCACTGACACCAATGATGGGACACTATTCCTCCCACTGACACCAATGATGGGGCACTATTCCTCCCACTGACACCAATGATGGGACACTATCGGGAACATGGCTCTATTCCATGCGTCCGATCTCCATATATACCGGAAATCTGGAGGCGGGACATTGAATCTGAAGAGCCCTTCAGTTTATTGTTGCTGGGGTCACCCATGTGGATCCCTCGATATTCATTCATATTAAAGGCTCTTTAGGGTGCTGAGTCTTTAATGAACTGAATCCATGGGGGGGATTTACTAAAACTAATGAGTGCAAAGTCTGGTGCAGCTCTGCAGAGAAACCAATCGGCTTCCAGATGGACACGATGAAGATAGAAGCTGATTGGCCGCCATGCAGAGCTGCACCGGATTCTGAACTCTCCGGTTTTAGTAAATCTCCCCCATTGGATCACTTGATGCCGTGTTTCTGCTTAACCCCTTCCAGACCACACTAGAGCCAAAAGACGGCGACGGCGCGGTCGTCTTGTTCTGGGAGGGGGGCGCCCGCGGACGTCCTCCCAGAACCACGCCCCGGATGGACACAGCTGATCACAGTTTGGGGTGAAGGGCCAATCACAGCGGCCCTTTACCAAGTGATCAGCTGATCACAATGTAAGCACATTTCCCAGTTATCGACATTCTTTTCCCGACACAGCGCGAGGAGAGGAGAGCCGGGAACTGGCAAGTGTGACAGGAGACATCAGTGCAGCCCCAACAGTGCCAATCAGTGCTGCATATCGGCGCTCATCGGTGCAGCCTCGTCGGCACACAACAGTGCAGCATCATCGGCGCCCATCAGTATAGGAGAAAGATTACTTATTTGCAAAATTTCATAACAGAAACTAAGAGAAAAAACCTGTGCAGCCTCGTCAGTGCTCATCAGTTTTCCCCTATTAGTGCCCATCAGTGCAGCCTCATCGGCACCCATCAGTGCAGCCTCATCAGTGCACATCAGTATTCAGGGCCGATCCGCCCTATAGGCTCACTATGCAAGGCGCTTAGGGCCCCCGCAAAGCTGCAAAGGGCTCCCCAAATGACTAGAGGCCCCCCGCCTGGTGAGAAGTCATTTTCGCCCCCTCACCCCGCTTCTCAACTCGCTGGCTGCATGGGAGAAGAGGTAAGAAGTCAGCACCCCCCGCTTTTCAATTTAATGTAAGATGTCATTTCCGACAGCAGAACACCCCCTCCCCCCGCTTCTCAACTTTCTTTAATGTGACATGTCACTGTCGTCAGAGCGCCCCCCCCCCCCCCCCTCCGATTCTCATTTTTAATGTGCCATGTCATTTCGCTTAGGGCCCCAGGGAGGTCAGGATCGGCACTGTCAGTATTGGAGAAAAATTACTTATTTGTAAAATTTCATAACAGAAAAAAATAGTGCAGCCTCGTCAGTGCCCATCAGTGCACCCTATTAGTGCCCATCAGTGCAGCCTCATCGGTGCCCATCAGTATAGAATGGAAAATTACTTATTTGCAAAATAGCATAACAGAAACGAAGAGAAAAAAAATAGAGCGGCATCTTCGACACCCCCCTTGGAGCAGCCTTGTCAGCGCCCATTGGTGCACCCTCGTCGTTGCCCATCAGTGCAGCCTCATCAGCGCACATCAGTATAGGAAAAAATCGACTTATTTGCGAAAAATTTCATAACAGAAACAAAGAGAAAAAAATTGTGCAGCCTCGTCGGCGCCCAATCGGCGCAGCCTCATCCGCACCCATCAGTGCAGACTCATCAGCGCACATCAGTATGGGAGAAAAATTACTTATTTGCGAAATTTCACAACGGAAACACAGAGAAAAAATAGCGCAGCCTCGTCGGCACTTATCAGCGCAGCCTCGTCGGTGCCCATGGGCGCAGCCTCTACAGCACACATCAGTATAGGAGACAAATTGCTTATTTGCAAAATTTCATAACACTGCCCTTATATCAAGGTCCCCATCAGAGCCCTGCTTACCTCAGTGACCCCCTTCTTCAGAGTCCTCCTTACATCAGAGTCCTCCTTACATCAGAGTCCTCCCTTACATCAGAGTCCTCCCTTTCATCACAGCATATTATCCGCTTCCCGACCGCCACATGTAGATATACGTCGGCAGAATGGCACGGACAGGCACATTGGTGTACCTGTACGTGCCTGCCTAGACGTGGGTCGGGGGTCCGATCGGGACCCCCCCCCCCCCCCGCTACATGCGGCGGTCGGATTCCCCCGGGGAGCGATCCGGGACGACGGCGCGGCTATTCGTTTCTAGCCGCTCCGTCGCGATCGCTCCCCGGAGCTGAAGAACGGGGAGAGCCGTATGTAAACACGGCTTCCCCGTGCTTCACTGTGGCGGCTGCACCGATCGAGTGATCCCTTTTATAGGGAGACACAATCGATGAAGTCAGACCTACAGCCACACCCCCCTACAGTTGTAAACACACACTAGGTGAACCCTAACTCCTACAGCGCCCCCTTGTGGTTAACTCCCAAACTGCAACTGTCATTTTCACAATAAACAATGCAATTTAAATGCATTTTTTGCTGTGAAAATGACAATGGTCCCAAAAATGTGTCAAAATTGTCCGAAGCGTCCGCCATAATGTCGCAGTCATGAAAAAAATCGCTGATCGCCGCCATTAGTAGTAAAAAAAAAAGAATTAATAAAAATGCAATAAAACTATCCCCTGTTTTGTAAACGATATAAATTTTGCGCAAACCAATCGATAAACGCTTATTGCGATTTTTTTTTACCAAAAATAGGTAGAAGAATACGTATCGGCCTAAACTGAGGAAAAAAATAAATGTTATATATATTTTTGGGGGGTATTTATTATAGCAAAAAGTAAAAAATATTGCATTTTTTTCAAAATTGTCGCTCTATTTTTGTTTATAGCGCAAAAAATAAAAACCGCAGAGGTGATCAAATACCACCAAAAGAAAGCTCTATTTGTGGGGAAAAAAGGACGCCAATTTTGTTTGGGAGCCACGTCGCACGACCGCGCAATTGTCTGTTAAAGCGACGCAGTGCCGAATTGTAAAAACCCCTTGGGTCATGTAGCAGCATATTGGTCCGGTCCTTAAGTGGTTATAGACCCCAATATATCAGGGTCATAAGTCTTCATTACATCAAGGATCCCATCAGAGTCCCCCCTTACATCGGATTCGCTATCAGTGCTCCGCCCCTCACCTGGCTTACAGCATGCTTACAGCATGACTATGTCCATGTAGCAGCAGGACGGGAGTCTGAGCATGTACGGATGGGAGGAAGTTCTCTCCTCCTGCTGGGGCAAGCTTGTCATTGGTTGCCAGGACAATGGCGGTTCTAGCAACCAACTGGCGGGATGATCGCAGCACAGCGGAGGAACTGGGCCTTATCATTGGACCAGACGTAGTTTTCTAGGGCAGGGGGTCTCCACACCTTTCCAACAAAGGCACAATTTATTGTCCTTCAGACTTTAGGAGGGCCGGATTGTGTCCAGCAGGGGGCAGAAAATGTCACGGGCCCGGAATCAGTGAGAATAAATGTGGCCTCAGTAGGGGGAGGAGGAGGAGTGGTGCCCCTATCAGTAGGAGGAATAGCATCCCATCATTGGCATCAGTGGAAGAAATAGTGCCCCCTAGTGTCAGTGGGAGGAATAGTGCCTCATATCAGTGGAAGAAATAGTGCCCCCTAGTGTCAGTGGGAGGAATAGTGCCCCCTAGTGTCAGTGGGAGGAATAGTGCCCCCTAGTGTCAGTGAGAGGAATAGTGCCTCATATCAGTGGGAGGAATAGTGCCTCCTAATGTCAGTGGGAGGAATAGTGCCTCATATCAGTGGGAGGAATAGTGCCTCATATCAGTGGGAGGAATAGTGCCTCATATCAGTGGGAGGAATAGTGCCCCCTAGTGTCAGTGGGAGGAATAGTGCCTCATATCAGTGGGAGGAATAGTGCCCCCTAGTGTCAGTGGGAGGAATAGTGCCTCATATCAGTGGGAGGAATAGTGCCTCCTAATGTCAGTGGGAGGAATAGTGCCTCATATCAGTGGGCGGAATAGTGCCCCCTAGTCCAAGTGGGAGGAATAGTGCCTCATATCAGTGGGAGGAATAGTGCCCCCTAGTCCAAGTGGGAGGAATAGTGCCCCCTAGTCCAAGTGGGAGGAATAGTGCCTCATATCAGTGGGAAGAATAGTGCCCCCTAGTGTCAGTGGGAAGAATAGTGCCTCATATCAGTGGGAGGAATAGTGCCCCCTAGTCCAAGTGGGAGGAATAGTGCCTCATATCAGTGGGAGGAATAGTGCCCCCTAGTCCAAGTGGGAGGAATAGTGCCCCCTAGTCCAAGTGGGAGGAATAGTGCCTCATATCAGTGGGAAGAATAGTGCCCCCTAGTGTCAGTGGGAGGAATAGTGCCTCTTATCGGTGGGAGGAATAGGGCCTCATATCAGTGGGAGGAATAGTGCCCCCTAGTGTCAGTGGGAGGAATAGTGCCTCATATCAGTGGAAGAAATAGTGCCTCATATCAGTGGAAGAAATAGTGCCCCCTAGTGTCAGTGGGAGGAATAGTGCCTCATATCAGTGGGAGGAATAGTGCCCCCTAGTGTCAGTGGGAGGAATAGTGCCTCATATCAGTGGTAGTCAGTAGGAGGAGGAGTGGTGCCCCTATCAGTAGGAGGAATAGCATCCCATCATTGGCATCAGTGGAAGAAATAGTGCCCCCTAGTGTCAGTGGGAGGAATAGTGCCCCCTAGTGTCAGTGGGAGGAATAGTGCCTCATATCAGTGGGAGGAATAGTGCCTCATATCAGTGGGAGGAATAGTGCCTCATATCAGTGGGAGGAATAGTGCCTCATATCAGTGGGAGGAATAGTGCCCCCTAGTGTCAGTGGGAGGAATAGTGCCCCCTAGTGTCAGTGGGAGGAATAGTGCCCCCTAGTGTCAGTGGGAGGAATAGTGCCCCCTAGTATCAGTGGGAGGAATAGTGCCTCATATCAGTGGGAGGAATAGTGCCCCCTAGTGTCAGTGGGAGGAATAGTGCCTCATATCAGTGGGAGGAATAGTGCCCCAAGGGCCGGATAAAAGCTAGCGAAGGGCCACATCTGGCCCTTGGGCCGCAGTTTGGAGACCCCTGTTCTAGTGGGTTGATGTGACCGGTGGGCCATAGCCTGAAGACTTAGCCTTAGAGGGTAGGTGCACTTATTGTTTAAGCCTTAAGGGGTGCCAAACTTAATTTCATCGTGGGCCGCATCAGCATTATGATTGCCCCCAAAAGGGGCCGGTTGTATCTGTGAGATTAGATGTCCAGCGCATCCCCCCCCCCCCTTACATTAGATGTCAAGAGCCCCCCCACCATCATAAGTTGAGTCCCTCACCCTCCCTTACATCACAATGCACCCCCCTTTCCTTATGCTGCTGCTGGGAAGAAGCTGGATGCATTGCTTGAAAGCAAAAAGGACAAGGGTCTGGAGGAGGACCAGAGGGCGGCTGCAGGAAAGGTGCGAGGGCCACATGAAATGGCCTGGGGGGCCGGATTCGGCCGGCGGGCCTTGTGCTTTAACCACTTGCCGACCTCCTCATGTACATTTACGTCAGCAGAATGGCACGGACAGGCACATGTACGTACCTGTACGTCCTCTGCTTGACGTGGGTGGGGGGTCCGATCGGGACCCCCCCGGTACATGCGGCGGTCGGGTTCCCGCGGGGAGCGATTCGGGACGACGGCGCGGCTATATGTTTATAGCCGCCCCCTCGCGATCGCTCCCCGGAGCTGAAGAACGGGGAGAGCCGTATGTAAACACGGCTTCCCCGTGCTTCACTGTGGCGGCGCATCGATCGTGTCATCCCTTTTATAGGGAGACTCGATCGATGACGTCACATCTACAGCCACACCCCCCTACAGTTGTAAACACACACTAGGTGAACCCTAACTCCTACAGCGCCCCCTGTGGTTAACTCCCAAACTGCAACTGTCATTTTCACAATAAACAATGCAATTTAAATGCATTTTTTGCTGTGAAAATGACAATGGTCCCAAAAATGTGTCAAAATTGTCCGAAGTGTCCGCCGTAATGTCGCAGTCATGAAAAAAATCGCTGATCGCCGCCATTAGTAGTAAAAAAAATTAAAATAATAAAAATGCAATAAAACTATCCCCTATTTTGTAAACGCTATAAATTTTGCGCAAACCAATCGATAAACGCTTATTGCGATTTTTTTTTACCAAAAAATAGGTAGAAGAATACGTATCGGCCTAAACTGAGGAAATTTTTTTTATATATATATATATATATATAATTTTGGGGATATTTATTATAGAAAAAAAGTAAAAAATATTGCATTTTTTTCAAAACTGTCGCTCTATTTTTGTTTATAGTGCAAAAAATAAAAACCGCAGAGGTGATCAAATACCACCAAAAGACAGCTCTATTTGTGGGGAAAAAAGGACGCCGATTTTGTTTGGGAGCCACGTCGCACGACCGCGCAATTGTCTGTTAAAGCGACGCAGTGCCGAATCGCAAAACCTGGCCTGGGCATTTAGCAACAAAATGGTCCGGGGCTTAAGTGGTTAAGGAGAATGTTATATAATACGAGGCAGCAAAGCACAATGTGAGGATGAGCTGCACCCTTCTAACCGACGGTCTGTCTGAGGAGATTACGGGGCTGACAATCAACTCGCATTCATGAGGCACTGAGGTGTAAAGGAATGAAGAACGCTACAGGCATCTCCTTCCCCCGCCACACCTGTCCTCACCTGTACACCTGTCCATGGCAGCAGCTGGAGGGACACCTTTCTTGCTGGGTGCACAATACTGTACAGTCAAGCTTGGCTGCGTTCCTACCGGAGAAATTCTTTAGGTTTTCACACATCTTCAAATCTGCGTTTTCTTTTCTTTTTTTTGCTAGAAATTATTTAAAACCCCCAAAAATTCTATTTTCTAAAAAAGTAAATTATTTTAGTGCGCATAAACACAATATTAACATTTTTGGTAAAATATAAAAGATGAGGTTTGCGTTGACTAAATGGATACCACACATGTCAAGCCTTAGAATAGCCCACCCCAGTGAAAGAGCAGAAAAATGGCAGTACCAAAAATTGCCCATAGGTGGCGCTTCAAAAGCCGTTAACAGGTGATCAGTTTAAAAATAACCATAAAGTTTGGCCCTAGAATTATTACTCTCACTTCAACGTTCGCTGTGATACCTAACCTGTGGGGCCCAATCGCTGTTTTACATTATACAGAGCCTTGAAAAAGTGTTCATATACCCCTTGCAATTTTCAACATTTTGTCATGTTACAACCAAAAACGTAAATGTATTTTATTGGGGATTGTATGTGATAGACCAACACAAAGGGCCTGATTTACTATGCTCTGTGCGCTGCGCTGGTTCATGCCTTAATTAGTACTCCGGGTGGAGGCTTAATTGGGCGCATGAACCAGCGTAGCAGCCGGCGCATTGAAACTAATATGTAAAGCCGCGCCGAACTCCCTATAGAAGTCTATGGGAGAAATCAAAAGTGTTCATTTTAAAGGCTAATCTGCAAGTTTTGTCCTAAAAAGTGTTTGGGGACCTCAGTCCTGCCCCAGGGAACATGTATCAATGCTTTTTTTATTTTTTAAAACGGCCGTTTTTTCGGGAGCAGTGAAATTAATAATTCTTAAAGTGAAACAATAAAAGTGAAATATTCCTTTAAATTTCGTACCTAGGGGGGGTGTAATGTCAGCATGTGAAATAGCGCATTTTTCCCGCACTTAGAACTCCCCCTGCACAAAGTGACATTCAGAAGGAAAAAAGTCATTTAAAAATTCACACGCGGCTATAATGAATTGTCGGCTCTGACAATTCTAAAGGGATTCATTCATAAAACAAACAAAAAAATGTGTAGGGGTTCCCCCAAATTAAATTACCAGGCCCTTCAGGTCTGGAATGGATATTAAGGGGAACCCCGCCGTAAAAACCCCCAAAAAAAAGACGTGCGGTTCCCGGCAAATATCCATTCCAGGCCCTTCAGGTCTGGTGTGGATTTTAAGGGGAACTCCACCCCAAATTGAAAAAAAAAATGGCGTGGAGTCCCCCTAAAAATCCACACCAGACCCTTATCCGAGCACGTTGACCTGGCCGGCCGCAGAAAAGAGGGGGGGACAGAGTGCGGCCCCCCCTCTCTCCTGAACCGCACCAGGCCACATGCCCTCAACATGGGGAGGATGTCCCCATGTTGATGGGGACAAGGGTCTCATCCCCACAACCCTTGCCCGGTGGTTGTGGGGGTATGCGGGCGGGAGGTTTATCAGAATCTGGAAGACCCCTTTAACAAAGGGGACCCCCAGATCCTGACCCCCCCCCTGTGTGAAATGGTAATGGGGTACATTGTACCTCTACCATTTCACCCAAAAAAAAATGTCAAAGTGTTAAAAATGACAGTAGCCGGTTTTTGACAAATCTTTTAATAAAATCTTCTTTTCTTCTTTCCTTCGGGTTTCTTCCGCTGCTTCTTTCTTCTCGTTCACATCTTGCCCGACGTCTTCTTCTATCTTCTCCGTCCGTCCTTCAGCCTTCTGGTCCCGCATCTTGCCCGTTGTCTTGTCCTGTCTCCTCCTCGTCCGCATCTTGGGTCTTCTGCGGTGTTCTTCTCGTCCCGGACCCAGCGTTTGAATTTGATTTGGCCGCCGTTTTCCCGCTCCTGGGACCCGCCCCCCTCTGACGCCACAAGTAAACTCCTTAGAAGGTCATGTGCGTCAGAGGGGGGCGGGGTCGCAGAGCGTCACACAGCGGGGGAATTCAATTTCAATCGCGCCGCCCGGAGAAGAAGTTCCCGCCGTGTCACACTCATGTGACCCCGCCCCCCTCTGATGCACATGACCTTCTAAGGAGTTTACTTGTGGCGTCAGAGGGGGGCGGGGTCACATGAGTGTGACACGGCGGGAACTTCTTCTCCGGGCGGCGCGATTGAAATTGAATTCCCCCGCTGTGTGACGCTCTGCGACCCCGCCCCCCTCTGACGCACATGACCTTCTAAGGAGTTTACTTGTGGCGTCAGAGGGGGGCGGGTCCCAGGAGCGGGAAAACGGCGGCCAAATCAAATTCAAACGCTGGGTCCGGGGACGAGAAGAACACCGCAGAAGACCCAAGATGCGGACGAGGAGGCGGACGGAGAAGAAGACAGGACAAGACAACGGGCAAGATGCGGGACCAGAAGGCTGAAGGACGGACGGAGAAGATAGAAGAACACGTCGGGCAAGATGTGAACGAGAAGAAAGAAGCAGCGGAAGAAACCCGAAGGAAAGAAGAAAAGAAGATTTTATTAAAAGATTTGTCAAAAACCGGCTACTGTCATTTTTAACACTTTGACATTTTTTTTGGGGTGAAATGGTAGAGGTACAATGTACCCCATTACCATTTCACATAGGGGGGGGCCAGGATCTGGGGTTCCCCTTTGTTAAAGGGGTCTTCCAGATTCTGATAAGCCCCCCACCCGCAGACCCCCACAACCACCGGGCAAGGGTTGTGGGGATGAGACCCTTGTCCCCATCAACATGGGGACATCCTCCCCATGTTGAGGGCATGTGGCCTGGTGCGGTTCAGGAGAGGGGGGGGCCGCACTCTGTCCCCCCCTCTTTTCTGCGGCCGGCCAGGTCAACGTGCTCGGATAAGGGTCTGGTGTGGATTTTTAGGGGGACTCCACGCCATTTTTTTTTTCAATTTGGGGTGGAGTTCCCCTTAAAATCCACACCAGACCTGAAGGGTCTGGTATGGATATTTGGGGGGACCCCACGCCATTTTTTGGGGGGGGTTTTACGGCGGGGTTCCCCTTAATATCCATTCCAGACCTGAAGGGCCTGGTAATTTAATTTGGAGGGACCCCCTTTTTTTTTTTTTTTTTTAATGAGCAATGACTCTATTCTTTATAGCCATGAGTACTTTAACCACTTGCCCACCGGGTTAATTCTGGCACTTCTCTCCTTCATGTGAAAATCACAATTTTTTGGCTAGAAAATTAATCAGAACCCCCAAACATTATATATATTTTTTTTAGCAGACATCCTAGGGAATAAAATGGCAGTCATTGCAATACTTTTTGTCACACCGTATTTGCGCAGCGGTCTTACAAGCGCACTTTTTTTGGATAAAAATCACTTTTTTGAATTAAAAAATAAGACAACAATACATTTTGCCCAATTTTTTTATATATTGTGAAAGATAATGTTACGCCGAGTAAAATGATACCCAACATGTCACGCTTAAAAATTGCGCCCGCTTGTGGCATGGCATCAAACTTTTACCCTTTAAAAATCTCGATAGGCGACGTTTAAAAAATTCTACAGGTTGCATTTTTTGAGTTGCAGAGTAGGTCTAGGGCTAGAATTATTGCTCTCACTCTAACGATCGCGGCGATACCTCACTTGTGTGGTTTGAATACCGTTTTCATATGCGGGCGCTACTCGCGTATGCGTTTGCTTCTGTGCGCGAGCTCGTCGGGACGGGGCGCTTTAAAAATTTTTTTGGGGGTTTTCTTATTTATTTTTATTTAGTTTTATAATGTTTTACACTGAAATAAAAAAATAAAGAAAAAATGATCAGTTTTCTTCCTATTACAAGGAATGTAAACATCCCTTGTAATAGGACTAGTGTGTGACAGGTCCTCTTTATGGAGAGAGGCGGGGTCAATAAGGCTGGAAAGCATGGTATTGAAAAAATAAATAAAAGATCTCATGCTTTCAGCTGCAATCATGTTCGTTCACCACAGTGGTGTAGTGTATAGCACTTTGACCTAGCAGCAAAAGAGTCGTTGGTTCGAATCCCGCCCGTGACAGCATCTGCATGGAGTTTGCATGTTCTCCCTGTGCCTGCGTGGGTTTCCTCCCACAATATAAAAACACGCTGTAAATCGGTTCCGGTCTAAATAAGCCCTAATATGCAGTAGTATATTTAGGTTTGGTTCTGCCCTAGGCCTGACTACATATCTGCACCTCCTAATAGAAAAATGACCCACCCCTTCCTGTCAAGGTCACACCCTGTTTTTGTATAACCCCGCCCAGTAATTTTCAGGGGACCCACACACTAGTTCTGGGGGGGCACTGGATTCCCTTAACCACTTCCATACCAGGCACTTACGCACCTTCCCGCTAAGCCAATTTTCAGCTTTCAACACTGTCGCACTTTGAATGGCAATTGCGCGGTCATGCTACACTGTACCCAAACAAAATTGGCGTCCTTTTTTCCCCACAAATAGAGCTTTCTTTTGTTGTTATTTGATCACCTCTGCGTTTTTTTTTTTTTGCGCAACAACTAAAAAAAGACTGCAAATTTTGAAACAAAAAAAAGTTTTTATTTTTTTAGGTTCATTTTTTTGTAAATAAGTTTTTCTCTTTCAATTACGGGCACTGATATGGCGGCACTGATGGGCACCGATGAGATGGCACTGATGGACATCGATGAGGTAGTACTGACGGCACAGATGAGGTGGCATTGATTGGCGGCGCTGCTATGCGGCACTGATGGGCACTCATAGGCGGCACTGATGGGCACTCATGGGCGGCACAGATGGGCGGCACTTATGGGTGGCACTGATGGATACTTATGGGTGGCACAGGTGGGCACTGATAGGTGGGCACTGTGCATGGATGGGCACTGTGGGGTGGCACTGATGGACACTGTGGGGTGGCACTGATTTTCCCAGTCAGTGCCCATTTGTGGGCACTGATTGGCATATTTTTTCTTATTTTTTATTGCTTTTTGTTTTTTTGTTCTATATTTTTTTTGTTTTTGCACACCCTGGTGGTCCAGTGTGGTGATCCGAGGGGGGGCTGCGCTGATAAACAATCAGCGCGAACCCCCCCTGTCAGGAGAGCCGCCGATCGGCTCTCCTATACTCGTGTCTGTCAGACGCGAGTGAGGAAGAGCCATCGATGGCTCTTCCTGTTTACATCGTGATCAGCCGTGATTGGACACGGCTGATCACGTGGTAAAGAGTCTCCGTCTCCGTGAGAGACTCTTTACTGAGATCAGACTGACACCCCGCATCACCGATCGCCGCACTGCGTGCCCCCACAGGCGCGTGCGGCATGAAATCCTGCAGGACGTCCTGTCAGGATTGTGTAACCACTTCCCGGACGTAAATCGGCCATAGGCTGGGCGGGAAGTGGTTAATTTGCATAGTTTTTCTCTCACTTCCTGTTTGGCTATGGGGCAGGAAGTGAAGGCAAATCTCCCCAATTGGACACAGATAATACAAAATAAACTGACAGGGCCTATAACACTCCCTCACTCTATCCAAAATTAAAGAAAATAAAACTTGTTGATTATAGTTCTTGTCAGGGGCGGACTGACCATTGAGTCACTCGGGCACTGCCCGAGGGCCCCATGCCACTAGGGGGCCCCATCCGGGTTGCCAGGCTCAGTAAAACCAGGGACAGTATGTAAAAATCTGTGTTTTTTTTAGATCTGTCCCTGATATGTCCGAAAATGACATGCTTTTAATGTGAATATCCCAAGATTTTAGCTGCCCGCCTCTGCACTACCTCCTGGCGTGGTGGTCATCTGTAAGCCAGAGGGGCCCCATAATCTTCTATTGCCCAGGGGCCACATGAGTTGTCAGTCCGCCCCTGGTTCTAGTTTAAGCACAAATTTCATAGAGTTTTATTGAGAGCCCCAAAAAATATAACCATGCCAATAGGCCAGGATAGAGCGTTGCTAATATGTAGGAATGTGTGCGTTAGAGCACCCCACCCAATGTTAACTAAAAAATTATTAATTTGCAAATAAGTATTATCTGCTCATTTTTTGGGGATGTCTGCACCCCTGATAGTGACAACATTTGTGAGGTGTCTTCACCCTTTCTAATTCATTCACTTCCTGTCACATAGCCAAACAGGAAGTGAGGGTAAAACCTTACTAATATCTTTTCTTGGGGACACAGAGATCAATCTAAATAGTTTCCCATTATGTAAATTGCACTCTAGCATTTTGCTGTGTACACCCCAAATTATTAGGGATCTTGGACTTTGGGGTCCATTTACTAAAGGCAAATCCACTCCTACAAGTGCAAAGCAAGGAAGAAAGAAAACAAAACAACTTTGCTTCTACAGGATTGGATGTTAAAACCATCAGTGCTTCCTCTCTGATTTTCAGCAACTATGCTTGTACTGCAGAGTGGCTTTGCCTTTACTAAACCCCAAACTAAATAATCATTTGGGGCAGGGATCCTCAAACTACGGCCCTCCAGCTGTTTTAGAACTACACATCCCATGAGGCCTTGTAATGCACTGACATTCACAGACATGACTAGGCATGATGGGAATTGTAGTTCATGAACAACTGGAGGGCCGTAGTTTGAAGACCCATGATTTGGGGTGTACACAGCAGTGCTGGAGTGCAATTTGCTTAATGGGGACACTAGTTAAGATTGACCTGTGTCCCCAAGAAAAGACACTGGTAGGGTTTTAACCTCACTTCCTGTTCAGCTGTGTGACAGGAAGTGAAGCCAATTTTAAGAAAAGGGACACAAAGCTCATCACAAAAATAAAAAAACACAAAGCAGGGGTTCTAACACTCACTTGGCTTCCCTCAAACACCCACAATTTGAATAGGATTGCCTTGCGCTAGATTTAAGCACAGTGCTGTAAATCAGCACGTCAAGCCTGTCCACCAATAGCAAACCCCCCCCCCCCACAGGCCATGTTTGCAGGTTTTCCTTCATCTTGCACATGTGCTTTAAAATACAGTCTGGACAGCAATTCTTGATAAGAGAAATCCCCAAAACATGTCCTGTCGGGGGTACTTGAGGGCTGAGGACCACTGCAGAATAAATAAAATACTTACCAGTTTTTGTCTTTAAAGTCAGGGAGAATAAACATGGCAAACATTTCATGATTACACACCAGGAAAGAAGCTTAGACAAAAATCACACATAATTTGTTAGGCCCAAACCTAGTTCAGCTGCAGCTGTCAACATATGTAGCATGAAAAAGTAACAAAAGACAAACTTAACAATTTTAAAGTAATTTTTATTGGTCAACAAAACAAGGAAAGCAAAAAAAGACAAACAAACAAAAATACATTTCAAAATTCTAAATAACCATAGCTTTACACATTTTTCATAAAATAAGGCCACATAGACAAATACATCAAAGTGATCATCATTTAAAAATAAACCAAAACCATTGGCAAAAAGCAACAAACCACATTTGTGTTTAGCAACAGCATTTCTGCCAGCCTGCCCCTTCTGAGGGCAGCTGAGGACTGATCGATCCAAGCTTTTTATAACAGTGCTAGTAATGAAGCAATTGGAATCACATGAACAAATTGCAGTCTCTAGTTTGGGTGAGCTTGTAATTGGGCACACCTGCAATTAACCCAAACCACGCTCTATGAGCATCCAATGAGTGTTTTTCACCTTTTAAAAAGAAAGGATATTTTTTTTCTAAGTGTTTGAGCATGCTCAGTTCATCACACATGTAGGAACCAAGCTGCAATGGAATGAGAGCTTTTTTTTTTTTGGTTTCCCCTGATCTGATGCTTTCCAGCCTGAAGGGGAGGTGTTAAAGACAGAAGTAAACACGCACATTTAATAATCTATTTGTGGGAAAAAAAAGGTTGCCAATTTTGTTTGGGAGCCACGTCGCACGACTGCGCAATTGTCAGTTAAAGCGACGCCGTGCCGAATCACAAAAACTTGCCCGGTCATTGACCAGAAATATGGTCCGGGCTCAAGTGGTTAAAAATTAACAAAACACAAAAGTGAGCCCAATTTTTGGGGATAATGTGAAAGATGATGTTACACTGAGTAAATAGATACCTTACATGTCACGCTTTACTATTGGAAACACTCCTGCAATGGGGCCAAAATGAATTCCGTGAATATCCCCATAGGCAACCTTTTTCTTTTTTTTCCAGGTTACCAGTTTATAGTTACAAAGAAGGTCTAGTGGTAAAAGTATTGCTCTCGCTCTAACGCACGCGTCAATACCTCACATGTGTGGTTTGAACGATGTTTATATATGTGGGCGGGACTTGCGTAAGTCCCGCCCACATATGTAAAAATTAGTTTTACTTTTTGCTATAATAAATATCCCCAAAAATATATATTGAAAAAACTAAAAAACCCCTCAGTTTAGGCCGATACGTATTCTACATCTTTTTGGTTCCAAAAAATCGCAAATAGCGTTTAGTGTTTGGTTTTTGCAAAAGTTATAGCGTCTACAAATTTTTTTTTGTTGTTGTTTTAACTAGTTATTGGGGCGATCAGCGATTTTTATCGGTACTGCGACATTATGGCGGACACATCGAACACTTTTTTGGAACCATTGGCATTTTTCTAGCGATCAGTGCTGTAAAAAATGCATTGCTTACTCAAAAAATGCCACTGGCAGGGAAGGGGTTAACACTAGGTGCGAGGGAGGGGTTAAATATGTTCCCTGGGTGTGTTCTAACTGTAGGGGGGGGGACTGACATGTGTAAATGACAGATCGCTGTTCATGAAGGGGAACTCCAGACCCCCGAAAAAAAAAATAAGGTGGGTTCCCTCCAGGTGCATACCAGGCTCTTAGGCTTGGTCTGGAACATAAGGGGTTAAACCCGCGCAAAAAAAAATAGCGTGGGGGTCACCCCCAAGATCCAAACCAAGCACTTATCCCAGGCACGCAGTCTGGTCAGACAGGAATGGGGGTGGGGACGAGCGAGCGCCCCCCTCCCTCCTGAGACATACCAGACCACATGCCCTCAACATGGGGGAGTGTGTGCTGTGGGGGAGGGGGGCACTGCCCCCCCACCCCACAGCACTCTTGTCCCCATGTCGATAGGGACAAGAGCCTCTTCCCGACAACCCTGGCCGTTGGTTGTCGGGGTATGCGGGCGGAGAGCTTATCAGAATCTGAGAGACCCCTTTAATAAAGGGGTCCCCAGATTCCGGCCCCCCACCCTATGTGAATGAGTATGGGGTACATCGTACCTCTACCCATTCACATGGGGGAAATGTAAAGTAAAAAAAACACCACACAGAATAAAATATTTTATTAATCTGCTCCGGAGCCCCCCCTTTCTTCTTTAGCTCTCTTAGAAGGGGGGGTTTCTTCTCTCCCGATCTTCCGCCGGGACCCTGGGCTTCGGTGATTTCTGCCGGGGGAGGGCGCCATCCCTCGGTCCTCTCCGGAGCCTTCCGCCGGATGCCCCCACCCCATTTAAGCTCTTTTTCATTAGGGAGGGGCATCCGGACTTCGGGGTCTTCTGCCGGGGGATGGCGCCTATCCCCCGGTCTTTCCGGTGCCTTCCGCCAGGGTTCCGGTCTTCCTGGTCTTCTGCCGGGGGTGCGCCAACTCCCCGGTCTTTTCTCTTCTGTCTTCTCTGCTCCCTCTTCTGCCTGGCTCCCCCGCGGAGCCAGGGCTTTCTTCCGTCTTCTTTCTTCTCTCTTCCTTCTTCTGCCTGTCTCCTCCGCGGAGCACAGGGCTTGTCTCCGCTGTCTTCTTCCTTCTCTTCCATTCGATGTTGACACGACGAGGTCCCGCGCTGACATGCCGTGTCAGCGGCGGGCATGGACTTATATAGGGTAATGCCACCATGTGACCTCAACCCATGTGACATCACATTCCCTGGGCATGATGGGAATGTGATGTCACATGGGTTGAGGTCACATGGTGGCATTACCCTATATAAGTCGATGCCCGCCGCTGACACGGCATGTCAGCGCGGAACCTCGTCGTGTCAACATCGAATGGAAGAGAAGGAAGAAGACAGCGGAGACAAGCCCTGTGCTCCGCGGAGGAGACAGGCAGAAGAAGGAAGAGAGAAGAAAGAAGACGGAAGAAAGCCCTGGCTCCGCGGGGGAGCCAGGCAGAAGAGGGAGCAGAGAAGACAGAAGAGAAAAGACCGGGGAGTTGGCGCACCCCCGGCAGAAGACCAGGAAGACCGGAACCCTGGCGGAAGGCACCGGAAAGACCGGGGGATAGGCGCCATCCCCCGGCAGAAGACCCCGAAGTCCGGATGCCCCTCCCTAATGAAAAAGAGCTTAAATGGGGTGGGGGCATCCGGCGGAAGGCTCCGGAGAGGACCGAGGGATGGCGCCCTCCCCCGGCAGAAATCACCGAAGCCCAGGGTCCCGGCGGAAGATCGGGAGAGAAGAAACCCCCCCTTCTAAGAGAGCTAAAGAAGAAAGGGGGGGCTCCGGAGCAGATTAATAAAATATTTTATTCTGTGTGGTGTTTTATTTTACTTTACATTTCCCCCATGTGAATGGGTAGAGGTACGATGTACCCCATACTCATTCACATAGGGTGGGGGGCCGGCATCTGGGGGCCCCCTTATTAAAGGGAGCTCGCAGATTCCGATTAGCCCCGCCCGCATACCCCGACAACCAATGGCAAGGGTTGTCGGGAAGAGGCTCTTGTCCCTATCGACATGGGGGCAAGAGTGCTGTGGGGTGGGGGGGCAGTGCCCCCCTCCCCCACAGCACACACTCCCCCATGTTGAGGGCATGCGGTCTGGTACGGCTCAGGAGGGGGGGGGGCGCTCGCTCGTCCCCTCCCCCATTCCTGTCCGGGCCAGACTGCATGCTTGGGATGAGGGCTTGGTTTGGATCTGGGGGGGACCCCCGCGCCGAATCGGCGCGGGTTTAACCCCTCACGTTCCGGACCAAGCCTAAGAGCCTAATGTAGCCCTGAAGGGGGACCCGCGCCGATTTCAAGTTTGAAATTTGGCGCCGAGTTCCCCTTCAGGGCTGAAAACAGCTCGGAGATTCCCGTGCGCCGCGTCACGCTGCGCAATCACGGGTACGCCGCTTGGTATTTACCAAGATTTTCACGGCGTACTGACAAGGCGCACGGGAATCCCTGACTTTTCTCTCTGCGCATGCCCAGTATGCAAATGAACCTCCCGAGGTTCAGGCGCACTGTGCAAGCGTACGGGGATCTGTTTTCAAAAAACACTTTCCCTTTCAATTCGGCCCGCCAAACACTTTAAAAACACATGTCACTTCACTTCCCCTGCATCCCCCCCCCCCCCCCCCTAATAAACTCCCGCCCAAACCCCCGCAATTTACAGTTTAATGTGCCGTGTGCCAGGTCTGTACTGGTGCACAATGAACCCTCTCCTGGGCGCACGGAGCACATTAGTAACTAGGGAAATACACTGCACTAGCAGCGTATTTCTTTAGTAAATGGCCAAACGGCTGCTACTCCTGCTTTTACTCCATGAGTCATGGAGTAAAGGCTTGGTAAATCAGGCCCAAAGTGTCACATAATTGTGAAGTAAAAGAAAAATGATAAATGGTTTTCAAAATTAAAAAAATTATTAAAAAATATGTGAAAAGTGTGCGGGGCATTTATATATATAAATATATATATATATATATATATATATATATATATATATATATATATATATATATATATATATATATATATGTTTCTTTTTTCTTTTATTATTATTTTACTTTAAAAATATACTTTACATATATATATATATATATATATATATAGAATTTTTGTAATGTTTATTTTTAGTTTATTTTATATTTTTATATATATTTTTTTATTAAAAAGTATGAGAAATAATTTTTAAAGTATATGTATGTATGTGTGTGTGTATATATATATATATACTTTTAAAATGATTTCTGATACTTTTTAATAAAAAAAATATATAGATACTAAATAAACTAAAAATAAGTAAAAATTCTACGTAAAAATTCTACATATATATTTTATATATATATATATATATATATATATATATATATATATATATATATATATATATATATATATATATATATATACTTTTAAAATTATATCTGATACTTTTTAATAAAAAAAATATATATAGAAAAATTCTACATATATATATATATATATATATATATATATATATATATATATATATATATATATATATATATATAATATATATGTAGAATTTTTCTATACATTATTTATATATATATATATATATATATATAAAATAAATAAAAGTAGAATTCTGTAATATTTATTTTTCATTTATTTAATATTTATATGTGGTTTTTTTGTTGTTATTAAAAAGTATCAGAAATATTTTTAAAGCATATAAAAAAATATATATGCAAATGCTACCCACACTTTTCACTTTTCACTTTTTTTTTTTATTAATTTTGAAATCCATTTTCCTTCCAGAATATAATTTTTTTTCTATTTTTTTTTCATTTAACTTGCTATCACAAATTATATCTGATACTTTTTAATAAAAAAATATATATAGAAAAATTCTACATATATATTTATATATACAATGTATATAAAATAAATACAAGTAGAATTCTGTAATATTTATTTTTAATTTATTTAATATTTATTTATTTAATATTTATATGTTTTTTTTTTTTTTATTAAAAAGTATCAGAAATATTTTCAAAGCATATATAAAAATATATATACAAATGCTACCCACACTTTTCATTTTTTTTTTTTTTTTATTATTATTAATTATGAAAACCATTTATCATTTTCCTTCCAGAATATATATATATATATATATATATATATATATATATATATATATATATATATATATACTTTTAAAATTATATCTGATACTTTTTAATAAAAAAATATATATAGAAAAATTCTATATATATATATATATATATAATATATATGTAGAATTTTTTTATACATTATATATAATGTATATAAAATAAATAAAAGTAGAATTCTGTAATATTTATTTTTCATTTATTTAATATTTATGTGTTTTTTTTTATTATTAAAAAGTATCAGAAATATTTTCAAAGCATATTTAAAAATTATATATACAAATGCTCCCCGCACTTTTCACTTTTTTTTTTATTATTATTATTATTAATTTTGAAAAAACATTTATAATTTTTTTTTCAATTTTTTTTTTTTATCTTGCTATCACAAGGGGGCTGACAGGCTCAATATTAGATTTTTACCATGCAGTGCATCAAACCACAATTTTTTTGTTTTTTGTTTGTTTTTTACTTTAAAGGGTAACTCCACTTTCATGGGGAAAAAATAGCAAATGATAAAAATGTTATTAAGAAAAATGAAGACAGCATGTTCAGTATAATTGATACCAAGTCATATTTTAATTGAATTGTTATTAAAAATGATCTTTCCTTTTCAATCTGCAGCCGCTGTAATTTTCTGTAAAATGCAATCCAGAGGCGCTCTGTACACAGGGGGTTTACAGAACGCCACCCAGAAATGTCATTTCCTGCTTGTGTGATTGACTCGCTGATTTCCCCAGAAGTCTGCACTAAGATACAAGTCAGATTTTGGGTATCCCCTGCAACAAAAATTTCATTTTTTTGGCGAGATACTCCCAATAATAAATCACGTCTAAAGGGATGCAGACCCTGCCACTTTCCTCATTAGAGTCCTGCAAGTGCAGCAGCTGATTGATAATTCTATAGTCACTCCCGTTCACATTCACTCGGCACATGGACACAGATAGGTAGATTCAGAAAGAGTTAGGCCGACTTATCAGTAGATACGCCGACCTAACTCAGAATCTACGCCGACTTATGTTTAAGTGTATGCTCAAACAGAGATACGCTTAAACATATCTAAGATACGCTGGCTTGCGCCGTCCTATCTTAGATTGCAATATTTCGGATGGCCGCTAGGTGGCGCTTCCATTGCGGTCGGCGTAGAATATGTAAATGAGGAGATACGCCGATTCACGAACGTACGCCCGGCCGACGCAGTACTTTTATGCCGTTTACGTAAGAGATAGGCCGCGTAAAGTTAGAGCTAGGCCCTAGTGGAATAGTAATGTCAAGTATGGCCGCCGTTCCCGCGTCGAAATTCGAATTTTTTACGTCGTTTGCGTAAGTCGTCCGTGAATCGGGATTTACGTCGTTTACGTCCACGTCGAAATCAATAGGCCCGTACGGCGTACTTAGCCGCAATGCACACTGGGAAATGTAGGCGCCCGGCGCATGCGCAGTTAAAGTAAAACGTAAAAAACGTAAGGTCAAGCGCCATTAACATAAAACACGCCCCCCTCAAACACATTTGAATTAGGCGCCCTTACGCCCGCCGATTCAGGCCACGCCGCCGTAACTTAGCAGGCAAGTACATTGTGAATCATGTACTTGCCTCGCTAACTTACGGCGGCGTAGCTTAAATTCCTTAAGCTACGCAGCCGCAAAGTTACGCGAACGTACCTGAATCTACCTAACAGAAACAAACAGCTATTTTTTCCGAATAACAAAAGGGGCACTAGATGGCGATCATAGGAAATAAGTACTAGCTAGCTCCATCTAGTGGCCATAATGTGGTCTTTTCCTGATTCAGTCAAGTTTTTGTGAATGAAAAACATTCAAACCTGGATGGAGCCGATGATCACAGGAAGTAGGAACTTTACAACGTCTTTTTTATTTTTTTTCTCAGTTACAAGACCCTGGTCACCGAGCATGAAGCTCTCATGCAGAAATATTTACATTTACTGCAAATTGTGGAAACCGAGAAGAAGGTGGGAAAGCAGCTGCGCCAGCAAATCGAAGACGGAGAGGTGGAGGTGGAACGTCTTAAATCCGAGGTGAGGAACGTTCTACAATGGAGCCACAGTGGCAGACAGGGCTGTCTTAATGAGAGGGCACACCTGGGCACTGCCCAGGGGCCCCAGCTGCATGGGGGGCCCCTGCACTTTCCCCAAAGCAGCTGGTCCTTGAGCCCAGCCTGCCCCGAAATTGGGGGCCCCATGATGGCACTGAGAGTGATAGATACACAGGGGAAGCAGTCTGTCTTCTACCTACTTGATGTCTGTTTACCTGCACTGTCATCATTGTAGGGGCCCCAGAGCATTACTTTGCCCAGGGGCCCATGATGCTATTAAGATGGCCCTGGTGGCAGATCCAGCTCTTTATCTTTGTATCTGGAATACCCTGACCCCTAGAAATACACCGAGGGGGGGGGGGTCTATGAAAATAAATAAATCGCTGTTTTTAATGTCTCGGCATTTCCACAGCCGTAGCAGATAACCCCTCTAATATTCAGGTCCGCCATCAGGAATTATGGGGCCCCTTACACAGCTTCAGGCATGGGCCCCTCTGGAGCAGAGAACGGGGAGGGGGGGTTGCTGCTGCCTTAAATTGAGAAGCGGTGGGGGGGCTGACGCGAATTGAGAAGCGGGGGGGGTGCCACGAATTGGAGGGGGTTGCCCTGGGGACCTCTGGGCCCCTTACCAAAAAAAAAAAAAAAAAAAAATATATATAAAAAAAATTATAAAAAAAGGGGGGCCATTTAATAAAAAGAAAAGAGAAATACATTTTTTTTTTTATAAAAAAAAAAGGAGGGGTTGCCATCCGGGGGCCCTGGGGACCTCTGGGCCCTTTAACCACTTCCATACCGGGGGGCACTTGTACACACCCTCCCGCCCCGGGACCAATTTTCAGCTTTCAGCGCTGTCGCACTTTGAATGACAATTGCGCGGTCGTGCTACACTGTACCCAAACTACATTTGTATAATTTTGTTCCCACAAATAGAGATTTATTTTGGTGGTATTTGATCACCTCTGCGATTTTTATTTTCTGCTAAAAAAAAATAAAAAAATGACCGAACATTTCGAAAAATAAAACTTTTTTTTTAAACATTGTAAATAAGTCTGTTTTCTCCTTCACTGATGTGCACTGATGGTACTGCACTGACGGGCACTGATATGGCGGCACTGATGGGCACCGATGAGGTGGTATTGATGGGCACTAATATGTAGCACTGATAGGTTGCACTGATAGGCGACACGGATGGGCACTGAAAGGCGGCATGGATGGGCACTGATAGGTGGCACGGATGGGCATAGATGGGCACTGATAGGTGGCACTAATGTACTGCAATGTGTTGTACTAATGGATGCCCATCAGTGCCAAACAATAATGCCTGCCAATCAGTGATGTCTATTGTGGGCACTGATTGGTATCCATTGTGGGCACTGATTGGCATCCATTATTCATTTCTGATCGTCATCCCTGGTGGTCCAGTGTGGGCATCCTCGGGGGGGCTGCGCTGATAATCGATCAGCACAAACCCCCCCTGTCACAGGAGCAGCCGATCGGCTCTCCTCTACTCACGTCTGACAGACGCGAGTGAGGAAAAGTCGATTACCGGCTTTTCCCGTTTACATCGTGATCAGCCGTGATTGGACACGGCTGATCACGCGGTAAAGAGTCTTCGTCAGAGACTCTTTACCTAGATCGGTGCTGCGGGGGGTCAGACTGACACCCTGTAACAACGATCGGCAGAGATGCGCGCCCCCGGGGACGCGCAGCGGCTCAATATACTGAGGACGTCATATGACGTCCAGTCAGGATATTGAAACCACTTTGCCGACGTAATTTTGCTATATGGCGGGTGGCAAGTGGTTAATAAAAACAATATATTTATATATATATATATGTATAAAAATAAAAAGGGGGGGTTGCCATCCGGGGCCTGGGGACCTCTGGCCCCTTTAATAAAAACAAAAGAAAATATATAAAAAAAAAATTAAAAAAAAACTTTATAAAAAAAAAAAATTAAAATAAGGGGGTTGCCATCCGAGCCCCTTACAAATTAAAAGGTGTTGCCATCCCTGCCCCTTACAGGTGTACTGCCTGTACCCCCCTGATGGCGGCCCTGGTAATATGTGCAATATGTTTATGAACATCAGTGCCATCTAGTGGCCATAATGGGGTAGTTTTCTGATTGAGGTATTTCAGGTAAATACCACATTATGGCCACTAGATGGAGCTGATGATCATAGGAAATCGACATATTAAGCAACAGACTTACAGAATCTGTAAAGTCTGGGCGAATGATTGTGATCGTTGGGTTCCCAGCAGAGATTGTGTCCACTGTGCGCGCCCCAGACCCGGACGGGTCTGGGGCGCGCACAGTGGACACAATCTCTCCCGAGAATCCCAACGATTGTTAGTAGAGAGGCAGAACTTTGGTCTTCCTATGTAAACAAGGCAAATCGTCGTTCAGTCAGTGGGGAAGGTGGAGATCTTGTGTTCCTGCTAAGCAGTCAAACCATCCCCCCACACAGTTAGAAAGCACCCCCTAGGCACACCATTAAACGTTTGACTACCCCTGATGTTGACCCCTTCCCTGCCAGTGGCATTAGTACAGTGATGGTGCATTTTTTTTTTTTTAGCACTGATCACTCTATTAGTGTCACTGGTCCCTAAAAAGTGTCTGATCTGTCCGCCGCAATGTCGCAGTCCGGCCAAAAAACGCTGATTGCCACCATTACTAGTAATAAATATGCTAATTTTGCCCTGAAAGGCCGACCTTGGGTTACTTTTGCCCTCTCTCTTTTTTTATTTAATACAAAAACCTTCATACGGATGTGGCCAAAGGAGCGCTTTCCTTCAAAGTAATCGCACAGAACGCCACAAATTCTGTACATAATTTTGGTTAATACCGTGACCTCCTATGATTGTCATGTCAGCACCATCTAGTGGCCATAATGTGGTATATACTCTGACTTTGGTATTTCAGGAAAAAATACAGCATTTTGTCCACAAGATGGAGCTGATGATCCTAGGAAATCAACAAATTTTCGGCAAAAATATAGTCAAATTGTGTGAGAGGTGGGCAAATGCTTATGACATTCATCCAGATTTTTTTTTTTTTTTTTTAAATATAGTCTAAATGACATGAAAAAAAAAAAAAGATTTTTGACCTTCATTGAATTTGTATTTAATTACTGGGGTCTGTTTATAAAAATTTGCTGGACGAATGTCACAACTGACTATATATATTTTTTTTAGGCAAAAATATAGTCAAACTTTGTGAGATATTCATCCAACATTATTTTTTAAAAAATAAATAAAAATAATGTTGGATGAATATTGAATAATGAAGTTTGACTATATTTTTGCCTAAAAAAAATATAGTCAGTTGTGACATTCATCCAGCAAATTTTTATAAACAGATCCCAGTAATTAAATACAAATTCAATGAGGGTCGAAAATCTTTTTTTTTTCCTTTTTAATATCATTTAGAGGTCTATTTATTTAAAAAAATAAATAAATAATAAATAAAAATAATGTTGGATGAATATCTCACAAAGTTTGACTATATTTTTGCCTAAAAAATAAATATAGTCAGTTGTGACATTCGTCCAGCAATTTTTTATAAACAGACCCCAGTAATTAAATACAAATTCAATGAGGGTCAAAAATCTTTTTTTTTTTTATGTCATTTAGAGGTCTATTTATTAAAAAAAAAAAAAAAAAAGATTTTTGACCCTCATTGAATTTGTATTTAATTACTGGGGTCTGTTTATAAAAATTTGCTGGACGAATGTCACAACTGACTATATATATTTTTTTTAGGCAAAAATATAGTCAAACTTTGTGAGATATTCATCCAACATTTTTTTTTTATTATTATTTTTTTTTACATTTTTCTGTTTATAAAAATTTGCTGGACGAATGACACAACTGACTATATTTTGTCTTAGGCAAAAATATAGTCAAACTTTGTGAGATATTCATCCAACATTTTTTTTTATTTTTTTTTAATAAATAGACCTCTAAATGATATGAAAAGGAAAAAAAAAGATTTTTGACCCTCATTGAATTTGTATTTAATTACTGTGGTCTGTTTATAAAAAAAATCCTGGACAAATGTCACAACTGACTGTTTGTTTGTTTTTTTGGGCAAAAATAAAGTCAAACTTTGTAAGATATTCATCCAACATTTTTTTTATTATTATTATTTTTTTTATTTACATTTTTATGTTAATAAAAATTTGCTGGACAAATGACACAACTGACTATATTTTTTTTTTAGGCAAAAATATAGTAAAACTTTGTGAGATATTCATCCAACATTTTTTTTGTTTGTTTATATATAAATAGACCTCTAAATGACATAAAAAAAAAAATTGACCCTCATTGAATTTGTATTTAACTACTGGGGTCTGTTTATAAAAATTTGCTGGATGAATGTCACAACTGACTATATATATATATATATATATATAAAAAAAATTTTAGGCAAAAATATAGCCAAACTTTGTGAGATATTCATACATCGTTTTTTTTTTTTTTTTTTTATAAATAGACCTCTAAATTACATGGAAAAAAGTTTTTTGACCCTCATTGAATTTGTATTTAATTACTGGGGTCTGTTTATAAAAATGTCCTGGACAAATGTCACAACTGACTGTTTTTTTTTTTTTTTAGGCAAAAATAAAGTCAAACTTTGTGAGATATTCATCCAACATTTTTTTTTTTTTGATAAATAGACCTCTAAATTATATGAAAAAGGAAAAAAAAAAGATGTTTGACCCTCATTGAATTTGTATTTTATTACTGGGGTCTGTTTATAAAAATTTGCTGGACGAATGTCATGTCTGTCTATATTTTTTTTTTTTTTAGGCAAAAATATAGCCAAACTTTGTGAGATATTCATACATCGTTTTTTTTTTTTAATAAATAGACCTCTAAATTACATGGAAAAAAGATTTTTGACCCTCATTGAATTTGTATTTAATTACTGGGGTCTGTTTATAAAAATTTCCTGGACAAATGTTACAACTGACTGTTTTTTTTTTAGGCAAAAATAAAGTCAAACTTTGTGAGATATTCATCCAACATTTTTTTTTATTATTATTATTTTTATTTACATTTTCCTGTTTATAAAAATTTGCTGGACGAATGACACAACTGACTATATTTTGTTTTAGGCAAAAATATAGTCAAACTTTGTGAGACATTCATCCAACATTTTTTTTTTTTTTTAATAAATAGACCTCTAAATGACATGAAAAAAGAAAAAAAAAATTTTTTTGACCCTCATTGAATTTGTATTTAACTACTGGGGTCTGTTTATAAAAATTTGCTGGATGAATGTCACAAGCATTTTCGCCTAGCCCTTGTGAATTCTGACAGTAATTTTGCTTAAAGTGGGGGTTCACCCTAAAAAAAATTCTAACATTGCATGGAGCCGACCTATGAGACCGACAGTATGCTGTTGTTTTTTTTTCTTGCGTACACACCATTTTAGGGCTATTTTCACCCCCGGCTTCCCCGCGGGAGTGGGCGTTCCCACCGTATAGAGCCGCACCGACGTTCGGCTTCTTTCGGCAACTCGTGATGCGCAGTATGCGCCGGTCGGAAGCACGTCAATGCCAGCCTGTGATTAGGAACGCCCACTCCCGCGGGGAAGCCGGGGGTGAAAATAGCCCTAAAATGGTATGTACGCAAAAAAAAAAAAACAGCATACTGTCGGTCTCATAGGTCGGCTCCATGCAATGTTAGACATTTTTTTTAGGGTGAACCCCTGCTTTAATAAAGTGGCTTCCTATGATTGTTGGTTCCCTCTAGTGGCCATAATGTGGTATGTTCCCTGTTTGAGGAATTTCCAGGAAAAATACCACATTATGGCCACTAGATGGAGCTGATGATCATAAGAAAATCAATATTTTATGCACAAATTTGGGTCAATGGAATTTAAAACGATAGGAAGGTCGCAAGTTTGACACAAATGCAATTTTCTGGCCGAAGTTAATCTCAACCTCAGTAAATTGTTTGTTCAATTTTTTTTATTATTATTATTTTATTTGTTTTTTATTTGTTTTTATTTGTTAATTTCTGATTATTTCTTACAGATTGCCTCGTTATTGAAGGACAATGAACGTATCCAATCAACACCGAGCAGCGCTCAGACCGAAGACACCGACATTAAGAAGATAAAGAAGGTGAACGGAATTTGTGGTGATTTGTCAGCATGTTCAGCGCATCACATTGCAGAACCTTTATCAATACACTTGATGGCATTCGATTGTAACCATCTAAATAATTAGACAAAATGAGGTAGATTCACGTACAACGGCGCATATTACCGCCGGGCGTAGCGTATCTAAGATACACTACGCCGCCGTAACTTACTTTTGTTTTTTCGAATCCTCGAAGAATTTGCGCCGTAAGTTACGGCCGCGTAGTGTATCTCTGGCGGCGTAAGGGCACGGAATTCAAATGGATGTGATGGGGGCGTGTTTTATGTAAATACGTCGTGACCCGACGTAAACAACGTTTTTTTTTAACGGCGCATGCGACGTCCGTGGGGGTATCCCAGTGCGCATGCTCGAAATAAAACCGGAACAAGCCAATGCTTACAACGGTGACGTCATTCTACGCAAATCCCTATTCGCGAACGACTTACGTAAAAAATTCAAAATGCGAGGCGGGAACGACGGCCATACTTAACATCGAGTACGCCTCATATAGCAGGGGTAACTATACGCCGGAAAAAGCTGAACGCAAACGACGTAAAAAAAAATGCGCCGGACGTACGTTCGTGGATCGCCGTAACTAGCTAATTTGCATACTCGACGCGGAAATCGACGGAAACGCTGCCTAGCGGCCGCCGAAAAAGAGCTCCTGAGATCCGACGGCGTACTAAGACGTACGCCTGTCGGATCGATCCCAGATGCCGTCGTATCTTGTTTTGTGGATACGACGCGGGAACTTTGAAATTACGCGGCGTATCAGTAGATACGCCGGCGTAATTCTTTTGTCGATCTGGCCCATATTGATGAAAAAAAAAAAAAAACGCGTCCTGCTAAAACGCATGTACAATCGTTCTGTACAAATGGCTGGAAAGTCAATTGTTAGTAGGCCATTTTCTTTCCAGGTCGGATGTTCTTCATTCATACTCCTAGCGTGAATCAGGAAAATGCCACATTACAGTCGTGCTCATAAGTTTACATACCCCAGCAGAATTTATGATTTCTTGGCCATTTTTCAGAGAATATGAACGATAACACAAAAACTTTTCTCTCACTCATGGTCAGTGATTGGCTGAAGCCGTTTATTATCAATCATCTGTGTTTCCTCTTTTTATATCATAATGGCAACAGAAACTCCCCAAATGACCCTGATCAAAAGTTTACATACCCCAGGTCTTAACCACTTCCATACCGCGCCTATTTTGGCGCTTCTCTCCTACATGCAAAAATCATAATTTTTTTGCTAGAAAATTACTCAGAACCCCCAAACACTATATATGTTTTTTTTTTAGCAGACACCCTAGGGAATAAAATGCCGGTCATTGCAACTTTTTTTCTCCCACGGTATTTGCGCAATCATTTTTCAAACGCCTTTTTTTTGGGGGAAAAAAACGGTTTCATGAATTAAAAAATAACAAAACAGAAAAGTTAGCCCAATTTTTTGGGATAATGTGAAAGATGAAGTTACGCCGAGTAAACAGATACCTAACATGTCACGCTTTAAAATTGCACACACTCTTGGAATGGCGCCAAACTTCGGTACTTAAAAATCTCCATAGGCGTCGTTTTTTTTTTTTTTTTTTACAGGTTACAAATTTAGATTTACGGAGGAGGTCTAGTGCTAGAATTGTTGCTGGCGCTCTAACGCTCGCGGCGATACCTCACATGTGTGGTTTGAACGGCGTTTACATATGTGGGCGGGACTTACGTGTGTGTTCGCTTCTGAGCGCGAGCTACCGGGGATAGGGGCGTTTAAAATATTTTTTAACATTTTTTTTTTTTAAATTTTACTCAATTTATTTTATTTTTACACTTTTTTTTACATTTCTTTTTTTTTTTATCACTTTTATTCCTATTACATGGAATGTAAACATCCCTTGTAATAGGAATAGTGTGTGACAGGTCCTCTTTATGGAGAGATGGTCAATAAGACCTCACATCTCTCCTCCAGGCTGGAAAGCATGAAATCGGTGAAAAAAAATTCACAGATTTAATGCTTTCAGCCGCGATTGCGGCTGTGTTTACATTCCGGTACCCGGGCGTGATGTCATAACATCGCGCCCGGACCTCCGACGATCATAGAGATGACTGGTGACCATCTGGCCACCAGTCATCTCTATGCTTTCCATCCGACGCCGGCGGATCGTTTCTCCGGGTCTCCGATGGCACGGGAGAGCCCCGGAGAAGCACCGGATGGCGGCGGGAGGAGGGGGCGTACTCTCCCGCCGCCTATAAGAATGATCAAGCGGCGGAACCGTCGCTATGATCGTTCTTATGGTGCAGGGATTCGTCAGCTGAAGAGATGGATATCTGAATGATGCCTGTGGAACCTCGGATTACGAGGATAATCCGTTCCAGGAGAATGCTTGTAATCCAAAGCACTCGCATATCAAAGCGAGTTTCCCCATTGAGGTCAATGAAAACAAAAATAATTAGTTCTGCATTGACTTCTATGGCATGCAATATCGCATGCGGCCAGAGGCGGTGGGGGTGGCCAGAGAGCCTCGGAAAAACGGCCAGAAAGGCCCGAGGACAGCTCGGCTGAACTCGGAAAGGCTCTGGAATGGAGTATTTCCAAGGTTTTCCAAGCATTTCCGAACAGCTCGACTCCGGCGCACACCCCCCCCCCCCCAACTCAGGCCACACACCGCTGTGGCTTGAAGCTTGAATCCTGCTCGCTTTGTGAGACACCAGTCGCAAACCGTTTTTTTAAATACAGCGCTCGTATTGCGAAACGCTCGTTAACCGCGTTACTCGCAATCCGAGGTTCCACTGTACTATGATTGTTAGCTCCATCTAGTGGCCATAAGGGGATATCGTCCCTGAGAAAATAGCCTAGTAACATTCGACTTTGCCCGCATTCGCTCAAAATTATTGTAAATTTAATTTTGTTGGGTGAATATGAATTCATTTTTATGAAATCACCCCTTCGTAGACATGTGCCATTTGTTTAGTTTCTAATTCGTTTTTTTAACGAAAATTCGGAAATTCGTTAATTCCGAATTTTCGTATTAACAAATTTTTCGGACTTCCGAAAATTTCGAATTTACGAATTTTGAAAATTCGAATATTCGAAAATGACAAATTCGAAAAAAAAAAAATTTGAAAATTCGAAATTTCGAAAATTTAAACATTTAAAAATTATAAAAACCTGAATTTTTGAAATTCGAAAACTAAAGAAATCGAAATTTCGAAATTGTAAAATCTAAAATGGGAAATTTCAGAATTTTTAGAATTTCAGAATTTTAGAAATTTGTTTTTTTCATTTTCGTTTCATTCGTTTTTTTCGGAAATTTTGTTTCTTCCGTTTTATCAGTTTTTTGCTTTTTCGGAAATCCGGAAATACGAATTTTCGAATTTCCGAATTTCAGAATTCCAAATTTTCGAATTTCTCGAATTTACGAAAAAAGCAAATAAAACGGCAAAAAAAATGTTTTAGATTTTCCAGAATTTACAAAAAAAAAAAAAAACTAATGAAACAAAAACGAAACATTTTTTTTTTAATTTCCCGAATTTCCGAAAAAAAACAAAAAACGAAAATAACATAAACGAAAAAAAATATTTTTTTGGCAGTGCACATGTCTACCCCTTAGTAATATGTTTCTTTACGCGTTTCGCCCGCAGGTACAGAGCTTCCTGCGCGGCTGGCTATGCCGGCGGAAATGGAAAAGCATAATCCAGGATTACTCCAGGTCTCCCCATGCGGACAGCATGCGCAAGAGGAACCAGGTTGTGTTCAGCATGCTGGAGGCGGAGTCGGAATACGTTCAGCAGCTGCATATTTTGGTCAACAACTTCCTGCGACCTCTGCGAATGGCGGCGAGCTCCAAGAAGCCACCGATCACCCACGATGACGTCAGCAGCATCTTTCTGAACAGGTGAGGAGATCTGCGTCAGATTTTAGGGAGCTTGTTGGAAGAGGGAACATTTTTAGAGCATATGGACGTGTTTGCGCTCTGCGGACACTCAGGGTGTATTACAGTGGCGGCTGGTGCTCAAAATTTTTGGGGGGGCACAAACGGAAAAAAAAAATGCAGCCTCACTGTGCCCATCAAATGCAGCCACTGTGCCATCAATTGTCACCACTGTGCCATGCCATCAAACGCAGCCACTGTGCCATCAATTTGCACCACTGTGCCATGCCATCAAATGCAGTCGTTGTGCCATGCCATCAAATACAGTCACTGTGCCATGAATTGTCACCACTGTTCCATGCCATCAAATGCAGTCACTATGCCATGCCATCAAACGCAGCCACTGTGCCATCAATTCGCACCACTGTGCCATGCCATTAAACGCAGCCACTGTGCCATGCCATCAAACGCAGCCACTGTGCCATCAATTGTCACCACTGTGCCATGCCATCAAACGCAGCCACTGTGCCATCAATTGTCACCACTGTGCCATGCCATCAAATGCAGTCGTTGTGCCATGCCATCAAATGCAGTTACTGTGCCATGCCATCAAACGCAGCCACTGTGCCATCAATTCGCACCATTGTGCCATCAAACGCAGCCACTGTGCCATGAATTGTCACCACTGTGCCATGCCATTAAACGCAGCCACTGTGCCATGCCATCAAACGCAGCCACTGTGCCATCAATTGTCACCACTGTGCCATGCCATCAAACACAGCCACTGTGCCATCAATTATCGCCACTGTGCAAATTGTCACCACTGTGCCCTTCAATTGTCGCCACTGTGCCCATTGATGTCACTGTGCCCTTTAATTGTCACCACTGTGCCCATTAATGCCGCTGTGCCAATTGTCCCCACTGTGCCCATTGTCCCCACTGTACCTATTGCCGTCACTGTGCCCTTTAATTGTCGCCACTGTGCCCATTCATGCCGCTGTGCCTATTGTCGCCACTGTGCCCATTGATGTCACTGTGCCCTTTGTCGCCGCTGTGCTCCTCCCCCTCGCCCGGCACTTACCTTTAATGGAGTCAGCCATCCACGTTCTTGAACCCTCGATGTCTTCTCCCGCCCTCGATGACGCTTCAGCCAATCAGGTTACCGGTAGCCAGAACCGGCCAACCTGATTGGCTGAGACGCCTGTCAGTCTTATCCAAGGAACGCACACCCCGTGCGTTCCGAGGATAAGCTTCCGGGGACCCGAGGGCTGTACTTGGAAAGCCGCTGGCTCTGATAGGCACTTCCGTACAGCCAACCAGCTGCCGTTATTCAGGTGGTCGGCGCCTCATGTCCGGCCATCTGAATAGACCAGCGGCAGCGGCGACAATAACATAGATTCGTGCAATGCATGAATCTATGTTATTAGTCTCAGTGGCGGTGAGAGCCAGAGGGGGCGGCGCTCCAGCGCCCTCTACGAATGAACCGCCACTGGTGTATTATATATATACTAGGGGTAGGCAACCTCGGCCCTCCAGCTGTTTTGAAACTACAGGTCCCATGAGACATTGCAAGACCCCGACAATCACAGGCATGGCTCCTAGAGGCAGAGGCATGATGGGATTTGTAGTTTCACCACCGCTGGAGGGCCGAGGTTGCCTTCCCCCGATATATACGCTAGTTGTTAAAAACGTCATACCCAGATTTGCCATTAGAGGGCGCACCTTTGTATCCGTCAGCAGCAGCTGCATCCTTAATACCGTATATACTCGAGTATAAGCCGAGATTTTCAGCCCTAAATAGCCCCCTCGGCTTACACTCGAGTCAGTGTACCTGTCGGGTCGCGGGCATCCATTTTTCAAAAGTCGCGGCTTCCCCCTGGTCCCTCATAGGCGTTTGACACTGTGTTCCGCTACCGCCTATCACGGCGGTCCTCTCATCCTCGGACTTTCCCAGCAGACAGTGTTCCGCCTATCATGGATGTCCTCTTGTTCCGAGGATGAAAGAAGGTCCGTGATTGGCGGAACACTGAACACAGTGTCTGCTGGGAAACTGAGTCCGAGGATGAGAGGACCTCCGTGATAGGCGGTAGCCGAGCACAGTGTCAAACGCCTATGACGGACCAGGAGGAAGCCGCGACTTTTGAAAAATGGACGCCCGCGACCCGACAGGTATCGCGGAAGGAATGTGGCCAGGAGGAAGCCGCGACTTTTGAAAAATAGATGCCCTCAGCCTGTCAAGAATACAGGTACACTGATGCTGCCCATTGCACAGTGAGAATGGGCACAGTAAGGCTACAATGGGTACAGTGAGAATGGGCACAGTAAGGCTACAATGGGCACAGTAAGGCTACAATAGGCGCAGTAAGGCTACAATGGACACAGTGAGAATGGGCACAGTAAGGCTACAATGGGTACAGTGAGAATGGGCACAGTAAGGCTACAATGGGCACAGTAAGGCTGCAATAGGCGCAGTAAGGCTACAATGGACACAGTGAGAATAGGCACAGTAAGGCTGCAGTGGGCACAGTAAGGCCTAGTACACACGAGAGGATTTATCCGCGGAAACGGTCCGGAGGTCCGTTTCCGCGGATAAATCCTCTGGCGGATTTTGATCTCATGGTTGTACTAACCATGAGATCAAAATCCCCGCGGAATTCCGTCCGCGGTGACGTGTCGCGCCGTCGCCGCGATGATGACGCGGCGACGTGCGCGACGCTGTGATATAAGGACTTCCACGCATGCGTCGAATCATTACGACGCATGCGAGGGATGCCTTCGGACGGATTGATCCGGTGAGTCTGTACAGACCAGCGGATCAATCCGTTGGACTGGATTCCAGCGGATCGATTTCTTAGCATGTTAAGAGATTTTGATCCGCTGGAAATCCATCGCCGGGGGAAAAATATCCGCTTGGATCGTACACACCAGGGGATCTATCCGCTGAAACCGGTCCGCGGATCAATTTCAGCGGATCGATCCTCTCGTGTGTACGGGGCCTAAGGCTACAATGGGCACAGCGAGGCGTGCAAATGGGCACAGCGAGGCTGCAAATGAGCACAGTGAAGCTGCAAATGGGCACAGTGAGGCTGCAAATGGGCACAGTGAGGCTGCAAATGAGCATTGTTGACCCTCTTTTCCGCTTACAGTAGCTGCTGCATTCTCAGCCTATTATTCAGAGGTGGGGCAGCTGACAATAAGTGGGTGGCTGACAGGAGGTAACTGACAGAGAGGGGTGGCTTACAGAGAGCAGCGGCCTGACAGAGGGGGTGAGGGGGCAGATGAGAAATAGACCGACAGTGAGGAGACAAGCAGCGAGTAGAAATGCCAGGCTGGGATGCAGAACTCCGGGGCGGCCGCGATCTCCAGGTCCACCGGGCCAATCACAGACCCTCGTGTCCGCCGCCCGAACGTGAGCCAATCACAGGGCGCCCATCGCTGAGCTCGGCTCGGAGCGACAGATCGGGGTAACGTTGATGGCGACGGCGTGCATGGGAAACGGGATGCGCTGCTCTAGCCGGGGACACTTGAACTCAGGCGGGTTGACTCTGCTTGCATCTCTTTTCTGTGCCGGCTGCTGGAACAGAGATCAGAGAGTTCCAGCGCTGGCCACCCAACTGCTGCTGTGCGTGTTGCGCTCGGGGGGGATCCGAATCGAATCGCTTTAGGGGACGTTAAACCACGGCCAACTTTAGGAAGCATGAGAGCCACATTGTGGGAACTCTGTATATGTACCAATGTCTGTTCATTGTTTACTACCTCGTGTTGTTGTGGCCCATGTGGGTATCTGTCCTGATATAAATAAAAAGATTAAAAAAAAGCTGTCCTCCAAAATTCACATTTTGAATAGAATATAAAATAAAGGAATAGAATATAAAATAAAGGAATAGAATATAAAATAAAGGAATAGAATATAAAATAAAGGAATAGAATATAAAATAAAATAGAATAGAAAATAAAAGAATAGAAAAAAAAAAAAAAAAAAAAAAAAAAAAAAAAAAAAAAAAAAAAAAAAAAAAAAAAAAAAAAAAAAAAAAAAAAAAAAAAAAATAAAAAAAAAAAAAAAAAAAAAAAAAAAAAAAAAAAAAAAAAAAAAAAAAAAAAAAAAAAAAAAAAAATAAAAAAAAAAAAAAAAAAAAAAAAAAAAAAAAAAAAAAAAAAAAAAAAAAAAAATAAAAAAAAAAAAAAAAAAAAAAAAAAAAAAAAAATAAAAAAAAAAAAAAAAAAAAAAAAAAAAAAAAAAAAAAAAAAAAAAAAAAAAAAAAAATAAAAAAAAAAAAAAAAAAAAAAAAAAAAAAAAAAAAAAAAAAATAAAAAAAAAAAAAAAAAAAAAAAAAAAAAAAAAAAAAAAAAAAAAAAAAAAAAAAAAAAAAAAAAAAAAAAAAAAAAAAAAAAAAAAAAAAAAAAAAAAAAAAAAAAAAAAAAAAAAAAAAAAAAAAAAAAAAAAAAAAAAAAAAAAAAAAAAAAAAAAAAAAAAAAAAAAAAAAAAAAAAATAAAAAAAAAAAAAAAAAAAAAAAAAAAAAAAAAAAAAAAAATAAAAAAAAAAAAAAAAAAAAAAAAAAATAAAAAAAAAAAAAAAAAAAAAAAAAAAAAAAAAAAAAAAAAAAAAAAAAAAAAAAAAAAAAAAAAAAAAAAAAAAAAAAAAAAAAAAAAAAAAAAAAAATAAAAAAAAAAAAAAAAAAAAAAAAAAAAAAAAAAAAAAAAAAAAAAAAAAATAAAAAAAAAAAAAAAAAAAAAAAAAAAAAAAAATAAAAAAAAAAAAAAAAAAAAAAAAAAAAAAAAAAAAAAAAAAAAAAAAAAAAAAAAAAAAAAAATAAAAAAAAAAAAAAAAAAAAAAAAAAAAAAAAAAAAAAAAAAAAAAAAAAAAAAAAAAAAAAAAAAAAAAAAAAAAAAAAAAAAAAAAAAAAAAAAAAAAAAAAAAAAAAAAAAAAAAAAAAAAAAAAAAAAAAAAAAAAAAAAAAAAAAAAAAAAAAAAAAAAAAAAAAAAAAAAAAAAAAAAATAAAAAAAAAAAAAAAAAAAAAAAAAAAAAAAAAAAAAAAAAAAAAAAAAAAAAAAAAAAAAAAAAAAAAAAAATAAAAAAAAAAAAAAAAAAAAAAAAAAAAAAAAAAAAAAAAAAAAAAAAAAAAAAAAAAAAAAAAAAAAAAAAAAAAAAAAAAAAAAAAAAAAAAAAAAAAAAAAAAAAAAAAAAAAAAAAAAAAAAAAAAAAAAAAAAAAAAAAAAAAAAAAAAAAAAAAAAAAAAAAAAAAAAAAAAAAAAAAAAAAAAAAAAATAAAAAAAAAAAAAAAAAAAAAAAAAAAAAAAAAAAAAAAAAAAAAAAAAAAAAAAAAAATAATACAATATAAAATAAAATAATTGAAAATAAAAGAAAAAAATTTAATAAAGGAATAGAATATAAAATAAAATAATAGAACAGAATATAAAATAAAGTAGAAAATAAAAGAATAGAAATTTGAATAAAATTGAACATAAAATAAAATGAAGGAATAGAATAAAAAACAAAAGAATAGAATAAAAAATAGAATAGAATGTAGCATTTTTTTTTTAATTTTTATTTCAAATAGATTAAAACCACCTATTCTTCACAATGAATTTGATTATTTTCTATTCAAATACTTTGAATCCATTGGAAGAATTCAGGTGAAAGTGAATAAATGAAACAACTTTTTGTTATGAATGCAACGAAACGAAATTGGTTGCGTAACGAAACAAAGCAAATGTTTCCCGTTCTGCACATGTGTAATTGATAGGACCTTCTTTCTTCCAGTGAGACCATCATGTTTCTGCACCAGATCTTCTATCAGGGTCTGAAGGCGCGGATCTCCAGCTGGCCCACGCTGGTGTTGGGTGAGGATTGGGGTCTTCTTCTCTCCGGTCATTACTCTGCTGTCAGTCCCCGGGGGGGGGGATGGTAACACATCTCGTTGTCTTTCCAGCTGATCTGTTTGACATCCTCCTGCCGATGTTAAACATTTACCAGGAGTTTGTACGGAACCACCAGTACAGCCTGCAGATCCTGGCCCACTGCAAGCAGAACCGCGACTTCGACAAACTACTCAAACAATACGAAGCCAAACCGGACTGCGAGGAGCGAACCCTGGAGACCTTCCTCACCTACCCCATGTTCCAGGTCAGTGAGAGTCCGCAACCCGTCCCTCCATTCCTCAGAGTCTCGCTTCATCGTTCCTCCATTCCTCAGAGTCTCGCTTCATCGTTCCTCCATTCCTCAGAGTCTCGCTTCATCGTTCCTCCATTCCTCAGAGTCTCGCTTCATCGTTCCTCCATTCATCAGAGTCTCGCTTCACCGTTCCTCCATTCATCAGAGTCTCGCTTCATCGTTCCTCCATTCATCAGAGTCTCGCTTCATCGTTCCTCCATTCATCAGAGTCTCGCATCATCGTTCCTCCATTCATCAGAGTCTCGCATCATCGTTCCTCCATTCATCAGAGTCTCGCTTCATCGTTCCTCCATTCATCAGAGTCTCGCATCATCGTTCCTCCATTCATCAGAGTCTCGCATCATCGTTCCTCCATTCATCAGAGTCTCGCATCATCGTTCCTCCATTCATCAGAGTCTCGCTTCATCGTTCCTCCATTCATCAGAGTCTCGCATCATCGTTCCTCCATTCATCAGAGTCTCGCATCATCGTTCCTCCATTCATCAGAGTCTCGCTTCATCGTTCCTCCATTCATCAGAGTCTCGCTTCATCGTTCCTCCATTCATCAGAGTCTCGCTTCATCGTTCCTCCATTCATCAGAGTCTCGCTTCACCGTTCCTCCATTCATCAGAGTCTCGCTTCATCGTTCCTCCATTCATCAGAGTCTCGCTTCATCGTTCCTCCATTCATCAGAGTCTCGCTTCACCGTTCCTCCATTCATCAGAGTCTCGCTTCATCGTTCCTCCATTCATCAGAGTCTCGCTTCACCGTTCCTCCATTCATCAGAGTCTCGCTTCATCGTTCCTCCATTCATCAGAGTCTCGCTTCATCGTTCCTCCATTCATCAGAGTCTCGCTTCATCGTTCCTCCATTCATCAGAGTCTCGCTTCACCGTTCCTCCATTCATCAGAGTCTCGCTTCATCGTTCCTCCATTCATCAGAGTCCGCAACCCGTCCCTCCATTCATCAGAGTCTCGCTTCATCGTTCCTCCATTCATCAGAGTCTCGCTTCATCGTTCCTCCATTCATCAGAGTCTCGCTTCATCGTTCCTCCATTCATCAGAGTCCGCAACCCGTCCCTCCATTCCTCAGAGTCTCGCTTCATCGTCCCTCCATTCATCAGAGTCTCGCTTCATCGTCCCTCCATTCCTCAGAGTCTCGCTTCATCGTCCCTCCATTCATCAGAGTCTCGCTTCATCGTCCCTCCATTCATCAGAGTCTCGCTTCATCGTCCCTCCATTCATCAGAGTCTCGCTTCATCAAGTCTGACCCACTTTTTTATTTTTATTAACCACTTAAGACCCGGACCTTTAGGTAGCTAAAGGACCAGGACAGTTTTTGCGATTCGGCACTGCGTCGCTTTAACTGACAATTGCGCGGTCGTGCGACGTGGCTCCCAAACAAAATTGGCGTCCTTTTTTCCCCCACAAATAGAGCTTTATTTTTGTGGTTTTGATCACCTCTGCGGTTTTTATTTTTTTGCGCTATAAACAAAAATAGAGCGACAATTTTGAAAAAAATATTCATATTTTTTACTTTTTGCTATAATAAATATCCCCCAAAAACATATATAAAAAAGTTTTTTCCTCAGTTTAGGCCGATACGTATTCTTCTACATATTGTTGGTCTAAAAAATCGCAATAAGCGTTTATGGATTGGTTTGCGCAAAAGTTATAGGGGCAGATCTACATACATCTGCGCCGGGCACAGCGTATACGCTACGCCGCCGTAACTTATCTTTTTTAGTTTAAATCCACAACAAATCCGCGCCGTAAGTTACGGCGGCGTAGTGTATCTCTCGTGGCGTAATGGCGCGGAATTCAAATGGCTGTGATGGGGGCGTGTTTTATGTAAATACGTCGTGACCCGACGTAAATGAAGTTTTTTTTTTTCTGCGCATGCGCCGTCCCTGGGGGTATCCCAGTGCGCATGCTCGAAATTAAACCGGAACCAACCAATGCTTACAACGGTGACGTCATTCTACGCAAATTCCTATTCGCAAACGACTTACGCAAACGACGCAAAAAATTCAAAATTGTACGCGGGAAGGACGGCCATACTTAACATTGAGTACGCCTCATAATAGCAGCTTTAACTATGCGCCGGAAAAAGCCGAACGCAAACGACGGAAAAAAAATGCGCCGGGCCGCTCTTACGTTCGTGGATCGCCGTAAATAGCTCATTTGCATACTCGACGCTGATTTCGACGGAAACGCCACCTAGCGGCCGCCGAAAAATTGCATCTAAGATCCGACGGCGTACGAAGCCGTACGCCTGTCGGATCTAGCCGAGATGCCGTCGTATCTTGTTTTGAGGATTCAAAACAGATACGACGCGGGAAATTTGAAATCTATCAATGGATACGCCGGCGTAATTTCTTTGTGGATCTGCCCCATAGAGTCTACAAAAGAGGGGATAGTTTTATGGCATTTTTATTATCAATTATTAATTATTATAATTTGTTATTAGAAATGGCGGCATTCTGCGTTTTTTTTTTTTATTGTGACTGCGACATTATGGCGGACACATCGGACACTTTAGACGCCATTTTGGGACCATTGTCATTTATACAGCAATCAGTGCTATAAAAATGCGCTGATTACTGTGTAAATGAAACTGGCAGGGAAGGGGTTAACCACTAGGGGGCGAGGAAGGGGTTAAGTGTGTCCTAGGGAGTGATTCTAACTGTGTGGGGGGGATGGGCTACAAGTGACACGACATTGATCACTGCCCCTGGTGACAGAGGGCCATATTCTTAGAGATCTCCGGCGGCGTAACGTATGTCCTTTACGTTACTCCGCCGCAAGTTTAACTGGCAAGCAAGTGCCTGATTCCCAAACCACTTACCTGTAAACTTGCGGCGGCGTAGCGTAAAGTCCACCCGCGCAAGCACTCCTAATTCAAATGATCCTGGTAGGGGGCGTGGATCATTTAAATTAGGCTCGCTCCCGCGCCTATCGTAATGCGCATGCTCCGTCGGGTAAATTACCCGACGTGCATTGCGCTAAATGACGTCTCACGGACGTCATTTGTTTTGACGGTAACGTAAATGGCGTCCATCGCCATTCACGGACGATTTACGCAAACGACGTTAAATCTTCAAATTTCGACGCGGGAACGACGGCCATACTTAACATTGAGTACGCCACCTAGGGGGCATCTTTATCTTTACGCCGCGTATCGCTTACGGAAACTACGTAAAATCACTACGACGGGCAAGCGTACGTTAGAGAATCGGCGCGACTAGTCATTTGCATATTCTACGCTGACCGCAAAGGAAACGCCACCTAGCGGTCAGCGTAGATATTGCAGCCTAAGATACAACGGCGCAGGCCGTCGTATCTTAGGCATGTTTAAGTGTATCTCAGTTTGAAAATACACTTAAACATAGGACGGCCTTAGAATCGGACTTACGTCGGCGTATCTGCTGATACGCCGGCGTAAATTCTTTAAGAATATGGCCCAGAGAGTAGTAGTTCAGTGTCCTGTCACAAGGCCTCTTACATGCCGTTGCCCTCCTACCAAGACGTGTGGGGGGGGGGGGGAGTGCACGGACCCCCTGGAGCAAGGGGGCAGGGTCGCTATGGCTCTCGTTGGACACATTATGACCCATTAAATCTTCTTTGTCTTCTTTTCTTAGATTCCTCGTTATATCCTGACTCTACATGAGCTCCTCGCTCACACGCCTCACGAACACGTCGAACGTAACAGCCTAGACTATGCCAAATCCAAGCTGGAGGAGCTGTCAAGGTGAGATGGAATGCCAACCCTTCATTATGTCCCAGGACAGTCGCTAATGCCAGTTGGCAAAGGGTACGTTCCAGATGGTACAGGGTGTGGTTAGGGTGGTGTGAGCTTGGATCGGAATACCAATCGCTGTATTTTTGAGGCAGTGAAACGTGCTGTTCTGCAGGTACAGCTTAACGTCGCGTTCATTACATGAAATATTAATGGCTGACTCACACAACTCTGTATTCGTAATGGTGAAATAGATTCTTTCTTACTTTGAAAATTGTGTCCCCATTCTTATTATTCTTGGTTCTTCATGACAGCCAGTGGCCAACTCCATCCCTGGAACATCTAACGGTTGTCCAGGGATGTGTTCCTTCACTTTTGCAACCAGCAGGCGGATGATGTGATCCCGCCCCCTGCCCCGCCCGGCGGGGCAGGGGGCGGGATCACATCATCCGCCTGCTGGTTGCAAAAGTGAAGGAACACATCCCTGGACAACCGTTAGATGTTCCAGGGATGGAGTTGGCCACTGGGTAGTGTAGACCGGCCTTTCTCAACCTTTTCCCACTCCTCTTTGCAGATCCCTTCCAAGTCATTAAGGTTTCCAGGCTGACGTTTGGCAACTCGAACCTTCAGCTCCCTCCACATATTTTCTATGGGATTAAGGTCTGGAGACTGGTGAGGCCACTCCAGGACCTTAATGTGCTTCTTCTTGAGCCACTTCTTTGTTGCCTTGGCCGTGTGTTTTGGGTGATTGTCATGCTGGAAGACCCGTCCATGACCCGTCTTCAATGCTCTGGCTGAGGGAAGGAGGTTCTCACCCAAGATTTGATGGTACATGGCCCCGCCCATCGTCCCTTTGATGCTGTAAAGTTGTCCTGTCCCCTTAGCAGAAAAACACCCCCAAAGCATAATGTTTCCTCCTCCATGTATGACGGTGGGGGATGGTGTTCTCCATGTATGATGGTGGGGGATGGTGTTCTCCATGTATGACGGTGGGGGATGGTGTTCTCCATGGATGACGGTGGGGGATGGTGTTCTCCATGGATGACGGTGGGGGATGGTGTTCTCCATGGATGACGGTGGGGGATGGTGTTCTCCATGGATGACGGTGGGGGATGGTGTTCTCCATGTATGACGGTGGAGGGATGGTGATCTCCATGGATGACGGTGGGGGATGGTGTTCTCCATGTATGACGGTGGGGGATGGTGTTCTCCATGTATGACGGTGGGGGATGGTGTTCTCCATGTATGACGGTGTGGGACGGTGTTCTCCATGGATGACGGTGGGGGATGGTGTTCTCCATGTATGACGGTGGGGGATGGTGTTTCCCATGTATGACGGTGGGGGATGGTGTTCTTCATGGATGACGGTGGGGGATGGTGTTCTCCATGTATGACGGTGGGGGATGGTGTTTCCCATGTATGACGGTGGGGGATGGTGTTTCCCATGTATGACGGTGGGGGATGGTGTTCTTCATAGATGACGGTGGGGGATGGTGTTCTCCATGGATGACGGTGGGGGATGGTGTTCTTCATGGATGACGGTGGGGGATGGTGTTCTTCATGGATGACGGTGGGGGATGGTGTTCTCCATGGATGACGGTGGGGGATGGTGTTCTTGAGGTCATAGGCAGCATTCCTCCTCCTCCTCCAAACACGGCGAGTTGAGTTGATGCCAAAGATCTCGATTTTGGTCTTATCTGATCACAACCCCTCCCCCCAGTTCTCCTCTGAATCATTCAGATCTTCATTAGTAAACATCAGACGGTCTGTACATGTGATTTTTTCTGATCAGGGGGGCCTTACGGGTTCTGCAGGATTTCAGTCCTTCCCGGTGTTCTGTGTCACCGATTGTTTTCTTGGTAACGATGGTCCCAGCTGAGATCAGTGACAAGATCCTCCTGTGTAGTTCTGGGCGGATTCCTCACCGTTCTCCTGATCATTGAACCTCCACGAGGGGAGATCTTCCATGGAGCCCCAGACCGAGCAGAGTGACAGTTATTTTGTGTTTCTTCCATTTGTGAATAAATCCCACCAACTGTTGTCACCCTCTCACCGTGCTTCTTGGCATTGGTCTTGTAGCCCATTCCAGCCTTGTGCAGATCTACAATCTTCTCCCCGACATCCTTGGACAGATCTTTGGTCTTGGCCATGGTGGAGAGATTGCAATCTGATTGGTTGCTTCTGTGGACAGGTGTCTTCTATACAGGTAACAAGCTGAGATTAGGAGCACTTTCCTAATCTTAGCTTGTTACCTCCATAGAAGACACCTGGGAGCCAGAAAGCTGTTAAAATAAACCGACCGTTAAAATTATAGACAAAATAAATAGGTTGCGCTAGTAAACGTGTAAACTAACAAAAATTGTAAATTATTGTAAGAGACTCCACATACAGTGGAACCTCGCATTGCGAGTAACGTGGTTAACAAGTGTTTTGCAACATGAGCGCTGTATTTGAAAAAATCCTAACTTGGTTGCAAAACGAGCAGGATTCAGGCCAAAGCGATGTGCAGTACCGCGTTTGGCCTGAGGTGGGGGGCGCCGGAAGCCGAGCAGAGCCGATCGGCACAGTTCGTAAATGCTCGGAAAGACAGCCGAGCTGTCCTCGGGCCTTTCCGACCATGTCAGGGCACCCGTGGCCAGGTGACAAGTGCACCCCGTTGGGGTCAGGGATGCACCACAGGGTAGTGAACCCAATAGCCGACAAGCTGCTATCAGAGAGGAAGTGTGAACCCAAGATCGCCCAGGGCACGGAGTCTAAGACCCAGCTTGTGTTCACCAGAGCCTCTAGTGGTGAGGATGGCCTTCGCCGCAGCTGGATCCAGGTCGCGACCCCTGGGATCCCCTAGGTCAGCTCCGCAGGAAGAGAGGGGAAGCAGCAAGCAGGACAAACGGTAGTGATGGGTAAGCCGAGGTTGGGGCAACAGGCAGACAAGGGTAACCGAGGGACAGGCAAACAGGAGAAGTCAGGGACGAGCCAAAAACGGTACACAGGAAGATAATCGTAGCACACTGCAGACAGGAACTTAAGCAAACAACACTGTTGAACAGCACTGCAGACCTGTAGTGCAACAGTTAATATAGACTTCCTGGGATGGCCTGGGTGGGGCCATACAGGAAGAGGAAGTGATAAAAAGGGAACCAGAACAGGGTCAGGCCTCTAATGAACAGATGGAAACAGGTAAGCTGCCAGACTATTGCAAATTCATGACAGGCCATTTATGAGGCTCTCCGGCGCCCCCCCCTCTACCTCTGGCTGCATGCGGTATTGCATGCCATTGAAGTCAATGCAGAACATATTATTTTACTTTCCATTGGCTTCAATGGGGAAACTCGCTTTGATATGCGAGTACTTTGGATTACGAGCATTCTCCTGGAATGGATTATGTGAGTAATCCGAGGTTCCGCTGTATATTATGTATCAATGTGAAAACTAATATATAAATTAAAAATCTAAAAACCTAAGTGTTGTGAAAATAGATCTTGATAACAATCTTCACCAAACCACCACCAGAGTGATAAAAATCAGTGCCTCCACCAATAGCTGAAGGACCTGCTTACCAGCTCCTATTGATCCCTCATTACAAGGGATCAATAACGCTTGTGGCTATAACCCAACCAAGGTCTTTACCCCGGGTCCAGATGGTCTCCCCGCCTCATCACCCCCTTGGTAGCTTATAGGATGAGATGGTATCTCAAAAGAACAAATGGCTCAAAGTGTAAAATCTTAGTAAAACTTTATTAACCACTTAAGGACCGCCTCCTGCACATATACGTCGGCAGAATGGCACGGCTGGGCACAGGCAAGTACCTGTACGTCCTCTTTAAATGCCCAGCCGTGGGTTGCGGGCGCACACCGAAGCTCCGTGACCGCGGCCGCGGGATCCGCGGACCTGATCGCCGCTGGAGTCCCGCGATCGGTCCCCGGAGCTGAAGAACGAGGAGAGCTGTATGTAAACACAGCTTCCCCGTTCTTCACTGTGGCGCCGTGGTTAACTCCCAAACTGCAATTGTAATTTTCACAGTAAACAATGCATTTTTATAGCATTTTTTGCTGTGAAAATGACAATGGTCCCAAAAATGTGTCACAATTGTCCGAAGTGTCCGCCATAATGTCGCAGTCACGAAAAAAATCGCTGATCGCCGCCATTAGTAGTAAAAAAATTATAATTAATAAAAATGCCATAAAACTATCCCCTATTTTGTAAGCGCTATAAATTTTGCGCAAACCAATCGATAAACGCTTATTGCGATTTTTTTTTTTACCAAAAATATGTAGAAGAATACGTATCGGCCTAAACTGAGGGAAAAAAAACGTTTTTTTATATATTTTTGGGGGATATTTATTATAGCAACAAGTAAAAAATATTGCATTTTTTTCAAAATTGTCGCTCTATTATTGTTTATAGCGCAAAAAAAAAAAAAAAAAAACGCAGAGGTGATCAAATACCACCAAAAGAAATCTCTGTTTGTGGGAAAAAAAGGACGCCAATTTTGTTTGGGAGCCACGTCGCACGACCGCGCAATTGTCAGTTAAAGCGACGCAGTGCCGAATCGCAAAAACTGGCCGGGTCCTTTAGCTGCCTAAAGGTCCGGGTCTTAAGTGGTTAAAGAGCAGCAACTGAACTCCTCCATACCGTATAGTAAGACCATGTTTTGTTTTTCTTTTCTTTTAGAATAATGCATGATGAAGTCAGCGAAACTGAAAATATCCGGAAGAATCTGGCCATTGAGAGGATGATTGTGGAGGGCTGTGAGATATTGCTGGATACCAGTCAAACCTTCGTACGGCAAGGTACATGTATGTATAATATATACTGATAGGTCAGTGGTTCTGAAGCTCCTCCTCCAACTCTTAAAGGGAAAGTATTCCGTAATGTATTTTCAGTGACCCCCTTATTTTGAGATCTTGATATGAACCAGTTCTTTCTTTCCCCATGCAGAGACACAGTTCAGTACTGTCTTTTTTTTTTTTTCGCAGTAACCGTTTTTCAGGACTGCTTAGACCAGTGGATGTCAACTAGGCCTCAAATGTGGCCCCTGACATCACCAAAGGGGCCGCACATAATGTTCAGCATATGTAATGCTTGGGAGGACTGTCAGAGACTGCAGAGCCAATAGAAGAAAATGAGGGTCAGAGAGTGAGGACAGGATACATTGTTGGCTGGGGACAGTCGCCTGCCGAAGGGGACTGCGACGAACCCTCGTCCTCCACAGGACTCTGCCCGCCGTAAATGCTTTCCCTGTCCGGTACCACACGATCCAAGATCTTTTAGCCTACTCAGTCACCAGACAACACCAGTGCAGAGTGGCAAACAACAAACTGATTTATTATCACACATGGACACAACAGTTATCCCACTCGGGACCATCACCTCACCCTTTGGAATTCAGGGCGGGGTAAACTGTCCAATCAGCAAGGAGAGCTGTTGGTGGAATCCCCCCTCCCACAGCCAGGGCAGATAGAGACAATACAACAATGGAATACAACCACACCCCAAACGATCTCAGCAAAGGAGTCCGACAGCATGAGACAACACACAATGGGGCAGATTCACGTAGATGGGCGTATTTTTGGGCGGGCGTAACGTATTTGATTTACGTTACGACGCCGCAAGTTTTTTAGGCAAGTGCTTTATTCACAAAGCACTTGCCTGTAAAGTTGCGGCGGCGTAGCGTAAATCACCCGGCGGAATTCAAATTAGGCGGGTACGGGGCGTGTTTCATTTAAATGAAGCGCGTCCCCGTGCCGAACGAACTGCGCATGCGCCGTCCCTAAAACATCCCTGCGTGCATTGCTCTAAATGACGTCGCAAGGACGTCATTGGTTTTGACGTGGACGTAAATGGCGTCCAGCCCCATTCACGGACGACTTACGCAAACGACGTAACATTTGAAAATTTTGACGCGGGAACGAGTGCCATACTTAACATAGGATACGCTACCTAGGGGGCAGCTTTATCCTTACGCCGGCATACCTCTTACGGAAACGGCGTATCTTTGCTGCGACGGGCAAGCGTACGTTCGTGAATCGGCGTATCTACTAATTTGCATATTCTACGCCAAACTCAATGGAAGCGCCACCTAGAGGCCAGCGGAAATATTGCACCCTAAGATACCACGGCGCAGGCCGTCGTATCTTAGGTAGGTTTAAGTGTATCTCAGTTTGAGCATACGCTTAAACTTACGACGGGCTTAGATTGCGAGTTACGTCGGTGTATCTACTGATACGCCGGCGTAACTCTTTGTGAATCTGGCCCAAAATATACATATATACAAGGTTCCAGTGCAGCTGTAAAGAGAGTCCGTCTAGTACAGATCAGAATGGAGTTTCTCGGGCACCCCACCTAAAGTAACTCCTGTCACAGCGACATTCCCCACTTTTTTGCCATGACAATTTGTATGGGGTGGATATGATGCTGGCTGGGAATATGCTGCAGGAGACAATACAAAACTGGGAAGATGTTATATGAGGCTGGTAGAGATCATTGCTATTACCCTGATCAATTTTCCCACTACAGACTGCTGAGGTCCGAGGGTCACACATCATAAAGGCCGCCGGTTGGGCACCGGGGACTTAGACCTTAGAAGAATGGGGTATACCCTGATATATATGAGAATTTTTACAGGGGGTTATAAACCCTCACGGTTTTTCACCTTAATGGAACTTCCGCTTTTCCGGTTTCCCCCCCCTCCGGTGTCACATTTGGCACCTTTCATGGGGGAGGGGGGAGCAGATACCTGTCTAATACAGGTATTTTGCCCCCACTTCCGGGCATAGATTTCCAAGCCACCTGTGGCTATCTACACCACTTCCTGCACCTTCTCCGTCCCCCCCCGCTGTCTTCTGGGAGACACACATGTCCCAGAAGACAGCAGGGACCAGTGGGAACGCGCAGCGTGAGTCGCGCATGCGCAGTAGGGAACCAGGAAGTGAAGCCGCAAAGGCTTCACTTCCTGATTCCCTTACCGAAGATGGCGGCGCCTCCACCCGAGAGCCGAGGCACAGAACGGCTTTCGGGTTCTGACATTGCAGGTGCCCTGGACAGGTAAGTGTCCATATATTAAAAGTCAGCAGCTGCAGTATTTGTCTGACTGGGATGGAGGAGAAGAAGCTGAAGACTCTGCCTCCTTGTGACAGCGCTGGGTACCAGTCACCAATCCAGTCAAAGAAAAAGTGCCATAGAGCAGCAATGTAACAGCACACACCCATAACTAAGATCGGATTGATAGCTTAGACTGTACTGCTCTCTGCAAGTCACCTTTGCTCATTCTGCACTATTTTATTACAGGAAAAAAAGACAAATGTCACATTCCAGTCCACAAGCTTTGCTGGTTCTAGGACAAATGAGAAAAAAATTAATCTGTTTTAGTGCTGTCAAGCGATTACAATTTTTAATCGCGATTAATCGCGCGATTAAGGAGGTTCACCCTTTAAAACATTTTTTTTTTGTTTTCTTATTTATTTATTTATTTTTTTATAATATTAAATTGTGTTTTTTTATTTTTTTACATTTTGATCACTTTTATTGCTGTCACAAGGAATGTAAACATCCCTTGTGACAGCAATAGGTGGTGACAGAGTGAAATATGTAAATAATTGCGCTAATTACTAACTTAAATAATGATGCCAACCGTGCTAAACAGTGATTAAAGCTCTGGGTATGATAACACAGAAAAAACAATATAAGAACAAATCCACAAAATATGTCCAATTGTGCTTAAGAAGTGCACCAGTGGTTCAAATGAAAAACAACACCCAGTTCAGTGCAGTGATAAAAAATCCGATGTGATCACAGACACACTCCTGCTTCACAGATAAGGGATCTCCTCCACACAGACACCGCTCATGGAAAAGAAAAGAGACAACTCATTGCGCAGATGGTAGGGCACCAAAGAAACACAAGATGATTCTCTAGCAATAGCACACTCACGATACTGCCGTTCAAACAATGCATAGATAACCAGTGCACCAATCCTTCATGGGGTCGCTCAGCTGATGTTTCATCTCCTCATTCGAATCAACTATCGAGCGGGACGGATAGTTGATTCGAATGAGGAGATGAAACATCAGCTGAGCGGCTCTATGAAGGATTGGTGCACTGGTTATCTATGCATTGTTTGAACGGCAGTATCGTGAGTGTGCTATTGCTAGAGAATCATCTTGTGTTTCTTTGGTGCCCTACCATCTGCGCAATGAGTTGTTTCTTTTCTTTTCCATGAGCGGTGTCTGTGTGGAGGAGATCCCTTATCTGTGAAGCAGGAGTGTGTCTGTGATCACATCGGATTTTTTATCACTGCACTGAACTGGGTGTTGTTTTTCATTTGAACCACTGGTGCACTTCTTAAGCACAATTGGACATATTTTGTGGATTTGTTCTTATATTGTTTTTTCTGTGTTATCATACCCAGAGCTTTAATCACTGTTTAGCACGGTTGGAATCATTATTTAAGTTAGTAATTAGCGCAATTATTTACATATTTCACTCTTTCACTTTGTTTGACCCACTACAATATTTTTGCAGCTTTTTATTATTTGGTGATTTATTAATGGTTACTTTTGATTATTTAATTTAGCGCTGTAGTATCATTTTTCACAATAGGTGGTGACAGGTAGTCTTTATGGAGGGATCGGGGGTCTAAAAGACCTCCGAGCCCTCCTTTGCACTTCAAAGTATTCAGATCGCCGAAAACGGCGATTCTGAATACTGTGTACTTTTTTAAATCCGGCGCCATTGGCAGCCGAGAAACCCGGAAGTGACGTCATGACGCCGCTTCCGTGGTTTCAATGCGGAGACTGAATCAAAGCCGCTTACGGCTTAGTGTCAGTCTCCAACCTGGACACAGAAGGCGGCGGATCTAGGATCGGGTCTCCCGGTGGGACGGGAGGCCCGGTCAGAGCGGCGGGAGGGGGGGGATGTCCCCTCCCGCTCCTCCGGCATAACAACCGAGCGGCTTTTAGCCGCATCGGTTGTTATGTTTGGATAGCCGATCGCCCGCTCTAAACAACGGTACCGGGATGATGCCTGCGGCTGCAGGCATCATCCCGGTATAACCCCCGAACGCCGCCTCGTTAATCGCGCGATAAAAAAATTTACGGCGTTAACATGGGTTTGCGTTAACGCCGTTAATAGCACGTTTAACTGACAGCACTAATCTGTTTTAATATTATTCTCATGCAAATACCCTGATCTGTAAGGCTGGGCTACATACCCTGATCTGTAAGGCTGAGCTATATACCCTGATCTGTAAGGCTGAGCTATATACCCTGATCTGTGAGGCTGAGCTATATACCCTGATCTGTGAGGCTGAGCTATATACCCTGATCTGTAATGCTGAGCTACATACCCTGATCTGTGAGGCTGAGCTACATACCCTGATCTGTAATGCTGAGCTATATACCCTGATCTGTGAGGCTGAGCTGTATACCCTGATCTGTGAGGCTGAGCTACATACCCTGATCTGTAATGCTGAGCTACATACCCTGATCTGTGAGGCTGAGCTATATACCCTGATCTGTGAGGCTGAGCTACATACCCTGATCTGTAATGCTGAGCTATATACCCTGATCTGTGAGGCTGAGCTATATACCCTGACATAGATGTGCGCAGCCTATTGCATTAGGGTGTGCACCCCAAAGCTCAAACACACACTACAGATCACTCACCATGTTTATTCAGAAAGAGAAGGGTCTGATAAATACATATTTACCAACCCCTTCCCTCACTCATCCTAAAACATCCCCACAGCAACAGCCAACAGGAGAGGAAAGGAAAGAAGCTGGTAGTGCTGCAGAGGGAAGGAGGGGGCGAGCCAGGGCAGTAGGGGGAATCTGTGCTGCACAGGGTGATTAGGGTGTGCCTGGGCACATCCGGCACACCCTGTGCGCACGCCTATGTACACTGATCTGTGAAGCTGAGCTACATACCCTGATCTGTGAGGCTGAGCTATATACCCTGATCTGTGAGTCTGAGCTATATACCCTTATCTGTGAGGCTGAGCTATATACCCTGATCTGTGAGGCTGAGCTACATACCCTGATCTGTGAGGCTGAGCTACATACCCTGATCTGTGAGGCTGAGCTATATACCCTGATCTGTGAGGCTGAGCTATATACCCTGATCTGTGAGGCTGAGCTATATACCCTGATCTGTGAGGCTGAGCTACATACCCTGATCTGTAAGGCTGAGCTATATGCCCTGATCTGTAATGCTGAGCTATATACCCCGATCTGTGAGGCTGAGCTACATACCCTGATCTGTAATGCTGAGCTACATACCCTGATCTGTGAGGCTGAGCTACATACCCTGATCTGTGAGGCTGAGCTATATACCCTGATCTGTGAGGCTGAGCTATGTACCCTGATCTGTAAGGCTGAGCTATATACCCTGATCTGTGAGGCTGAGCTATATACCCTGATCTGTAAGGCTGAGCTATATACCCTGATCTGTGAGGCTGAGCTATATACCCTGATCTGTAAGGCTGAGCTATATACCCTGATCTGTGAGGCTGAGCTACATACCCTGATCTGTAAGCCTAAGCTATATACCCTGATCTGTGAGGCTGAGCTACATACCCTGATCTGTAAGCCTAAGCTATATACCCTGATCTGTGAGGCTGAGCTATATACCCTGATCTGTGAGGCTGAGCTATATACCATGATCTGTAATGCTGAGCTGTATACCCGGATCTGTAAGGCTGAGCTATATACCCTGATCTGTGAGGCTGAGCTGTATACCCTGATCTGTGAGGCTGAGCTATATACCCTGATCTGTGAGGCTGAGCTGTATAACCTGATCTGTGAGGCTGAGCTACATACCCTGATCTGTGAGGCTAAGCTATATACCCTGATCTGTGAGGCTGAGCTATATACCCTGATCTGTAATGCTGAGCTATATACCCTGATCTTTGAGGCTAAGCTATATACCCTGATCTGTAAGGCTGAGCTATATACCATGATCTGTAATGCTGAGCTGTATACCCTGATCTGTAAGGCTGAGCTATATACTCTGATCTGTAATGCTGAGCTACATACCCTGATCTGTAATGCTGAGCTGTATACTCTGTCCTGTGATGCTGGGGCTGTATGCTCCTGACACTATGGGCTAGATTCAGAGAGAATTTATGCCGGCGTATCCATAGATACGCCGCGTAAATTCAAATCTGCGCCGGCGTATCTTTCTGTATTCAGAAAGCAAGATACGCCGACATTAGCCTAGGATGCGACTGGCGTAAGTCTCTTACAACGTCGTATCTCAGGGTGCATATTTACGCTGGCCGCTAGGTGGCGCTTCCGTCGTTTTCGGCGTAGAATATGCAAATGACCTAGATACGCCGATTCACAAATTTACCTATGCCCGGCGCTATTTTTTTACGTCGTTTACGTTATGCTTTTTCGGCGTAAGGTTACTCGTGCTATTAGGAGGCGCACGCAATGTTAAGTATGGCCGTCGTTCCCGCGTCGAAATGTGAATTTTTTACGTCGTTTGCGTAAGTCGTTCGCGAATAGGGCTGGACGTAATTTACGTTCACGTCGAAACCAATGGCGTCCTTGCGGCGTACTTTGGAGCAATGCACACTGGGAAATTCCACGGACGGCGAATGCGCCGTTCGGGAAAAACGTCGATCACGTCGAGTCACCAAGAATTAACATAAGACACGCCCCCTCATCCACATTTGAATTACGCGCGCTTACGCCGGCCCCATTTACGATACGTCGCCGTAACCTAGAAGGCAAGTGCTTTGTGAATACAGCACTTGCCTCTCTAACTTACGGCGGCGCAGCGTAAATACGATACGCTGCGCCGCCGTAACAATGCGCGCCCCTACCTGAATCTAGCCCTATGGGTGGAAGCAAGTGGAATACAGGGGATTAAGTGGGTGCATTCTATAAGGGGTGGGGCTTTTGTGAAGTGGGAGGGGTCAAAAAGGAAGGGCATGGTTTGGCGCCCCCCCCATCCTAAAACTTTACCAGCCGCCACTGGGTGTCCATGGAAGGAATCGACCCCCATCATTGGTGTCAGTGGAAAGATTAGTACCTCATCGTTGGTGTCAACAAAGGCCTGCAGTTTGGAGACCACTTCTTTAAATCAAGAGGGTACATTTTGGGTTGTTTCTTTGGCAACTCGGTGCTCTTTGACCCATTTAGCTCCTAGACTCGCCAACCAATCAACTGTGTGAATTAGTTGACTGTTTTTTTTTTTTTAATCATGGCCGTCAGCTGGTATGACTGGCATTTGGGCTGTGGGCAGTGACCTTCCCGTATCTCATGACTTCTCTAGGCTGCCTGATCCAAGTGCCCATGTCCGAGAAGAGTCGGGCAACAAGAGGGCGCCTGGGGTCCCTGTCACTGAAGAAGGAAGGAGAGCGCCAGTGCTTCTTGTTCTCCAAACACCTGCTGATCTGCACACGGAGCTCTGGAGGGAAACTGCACCTCACCAAGGTAAGTGCCCACCTACCCATCATGCACCACCTTGGTCCCAACAGAAGGATCCGAGATTTACCTTTTTATGGTTTTTGTGTCGCCCGCTCGGCACGGGAGCCGTTCAGAGAATTTTTTCCAATTAACAAACAGTCTGTTATAATGCAAAAAATAATCAAGAGACTCTCAACCACTTCAGCTCAGGAAGATTTACCCCCCTTCATGACCAGGACATTTTTTTTGTAATTTTTTTACGTTTTGCGTTACTTTAACCACTTAAGGACCGCCTCCTGCAGATATACGTCGGCAGAATGGCACAGCTGGGCACAAGCACGTACCTGTACGCCCTCTTTAAGTGCCCAGCCGTGGGTCGCGGGCGCGCGCCCGCGACCCGGTCCGAAACTCCATGACCGCGGCCGCGGGACACGATCGCCACTGGAGTCCCGCGATCGGTCCCCGGAGCTGAAGAACGGGGAGAGGTGAGTGTAAACACACCTTCCCCGTTCTTTACAGTGGCGCTGTCATTGATCGTCTGTTCCCTGATATAGGGAAACACGATCAATGATGTCACATGTCCAGCCCCGCCCATCTACAGTTAGAAACACAGATGAGGTCACACTTAACCCCTTCAGCGCTCCCTAGTGTTTATCTCCCAAACTGCAATTGTCATTTTCACAGTAATCAGTGCATTTTTATAGCATTTTTTTGCTGTGAAAATGGCAATTGTCCCAAAAATGTGTCAAAATTGTCCGATGTGTCCGCCATAATGTCGCGGCCACGAAAAAATTCGCTGATCGCCGCCATTAGTAGTAAAAAAAAAATAATTAATAAAAATGCTATAAAACTATCCCCTATTTGGTAAACGCTATGGCCCAGATTCTCGAAGGGCTTACGACGGCGCAACGCAATGTGCGCCGTCGTAAGTCCTAATCTGGGCCGTCGTATCTATACGCCTGATTCTTAGAATCAGTTACGCATAGATATCCATTAGATCCGACAGGCGTAAGGCTTTTACGCTGTCGGATCTTAAATGCAATTTTTTTTTTCGCCGCTAGGTGTCGCCTCCGTCGTTTTCCCCGTCGAGTATGCAAATTAGCATAATATGCGAATTCCCGAACGTACGCGCGGTCGACGCAGTGAAGTTACGACGTTTACGTTAGATTTGTGACGCGTAAAATTGCCCCTGCTATATGAGGGGCAACCAATGTTAAGTATGGCCGTCGTTCCCGCTATGAAATTTTAAAATTGACGTCGTTTGCGTAAGTCGTCCGTGAATGGGGCTGGACGCCATTTACGTTGACGTCGAAACCAATGACGTCCTTGCGACGTCATTTAGCGCAATGCACGTCGGGAAATTTTAGGGACGGCGCATGCGCAGTACGTTCGGCGCAGGAACGCGCTTAATTTAAATGCTATACGCCCCCTACCAGCCTAATTTGAATTAGACGGGCTTGCACCGGGTGATTTACGCTACGCCGCCGCAACTTTACAGGCAAGTGCTTTGTGAATAAAGCACTTGCCTGTAAAACTTGCGGCGGCGTAACGTAAATGACATACGTTACGCCGCCGCAGTTTTACGCCCATCTACGAGAATCTGGGCCTATACATTTTGCGCAAACCAACCGATAAACGCTTATTGCGATTTTTTTTTGCCAAAAATAGGTAGAAGAATACGTATCGGCCTAAACTGAGGGAAAAAAATGTTTTTTATATCTTTTTTGGGGATATTTATTATAGCAAAAAGTAAAAAATATTGCATTTTTTTCAAAAAACGCAAAAAATAAAAACCGCAGAGGTGATCAAATACCACCAAAATAAACCTCTATTTGTGGGGAAAAAAAGGACGCCAATTTTGTTTGGGAGCCACGCCGCACGACCGCGCAATTGTCAGTTAAAGCGACGCAGCGCCGAATTCGCAAAAACTGCCCGGGGCCTTTAGCTGCCTAAAGGTTCCGGGTCTTAAGCGGTTAAAAAAAAAATCGGTATTGCCGAATACTTGAAAAAAAAAGTATCGGTAGTTGTACTCGACCATAAAAAAGTGGTAACGGGACACCCCTAGTTACGGTCTTATTCCAAAATGGATCAAATGTATTATTTTCTGCAAAATTCTACAAACAATTCCCCGTAATGACAACGTGAAAGCAAGCAGACAAAATCCGCAGGGGATCAAATACTTTTTCCCCCTCACTGTAGCGATGCTTTATTTGTCAGATCTGTTTTATGCGTTGTATTTATCGGTCATGTCCGCATGTTTCCTATTCAATGACCCCCGGCTGTCTCAAAACTTTTGGCAGATGGACATCTTTTAAGCGCCGTGTTTTATTTCTTCCTCTTTTAGAATGGGGTGGTATCCTTGATGGACTGCACTTTACTGGAAGACCAAGAGGATGACGACAGTTAGTATATAAAGTCTGAAGTCCGAATGTTGCATTTGCTGCTTTTCCTCAGTTACAAAAAATACAAATTCTTGTTGTTTTTCATTCATATTGAACATAGTAACACGCAGAGCACCGGTCCTCTTGTAGGGGGCCCGAGCACACAGGGGGGGCCCACACAGGGAGGGTGATTAGTGATGGACGACCAGGGCCGATCCTAGGGTCACAGACGCCTGGGTGCAGAAATATTGCTGGCGCCCCCCACATGGGCGTGGTCATCTTACTAACTCCTCCCCTTTACAAATGTTTCCATGGCAACGACTCAAACACAGAGATGCTCCCCTAAGAAGTCTTCATTAGTGTCCCCATCAGAGTCCCCCAGCAGGTGTCCCCTCCATCAGAGCCCCCCACAGCAGGTGTCCCGATCAGAGCCCCCCACAGCAGGTGTCTCCCTTCAGAGCCCCCCACAGTAGGTGTCCCCCATCAGAGCCCCCCCACAGCAGGTGTCCCCCATCAGAGCCCCCCACAGCAGGTGTCCCCCATCAGAGTCCCCCAGCAGGTGTCCCTCATCAGAGCCCCCCCACAGCAGGTGTCCCCCATCAGAACCCCCCCACAGTAGGTGTCCCCATCAGAGCCCCCCCCCCACAGCAGGTGTCCCCATCAGAGCCCCCCACAGCAGGTGTCCCCATCAGAGCCCCCCCACAGCAGGTGTCCCCATCAGAGTTCCCCACAGCAGGTGTCCCCCATCAGAGTCCCCCACAGCAGGTGTCCCCCATCAGAGCCCCCCCACAGCAGGTGTCCCCATCAGAGCCCCCCACATCAGGTGTCCCCATAGATCAGTGCCTGTCCAATAGATCCCTGTAGCTCAGGTGCGCTGGGAGCAGAAGCACATTACAGGGGGCGGGGCATTCGTGGCATCTTTGGGTACTTGGAGGGTGGCACTCTGAGAGAATTTCTGGGAGTGCACGGGATGATTGGCAGCAGCTCCGGCCAACCCCAAGGCCTCTCATCACACCGCCTATGGGAGAAAAGCCGACACACGCAGAGGGGGCGGGGCAGACAGGAGACGGCTCCACGCACACCGGACAGGATTAATTAGTGGAGCCCTGTGCCTGAGCGTGTTCCGGTACTAGGCTCCGCTGCGGTACCCAACCCGGATTTCGGGGACAGCGGGAGGTATGCGCTCTTGTCAGTTGCCAGCGGAGAGAGCAAGCGGGATGGGGAACCGCAGCACCCGCTACACACGCTCCGCCTCCGGACACAGACAGGGAGGAGGGAGGGGAGCACGTTGGAGCTTTGGCGCCCCCACCTCTGTAGCGCCTGGGTGCGGAGCACCCTGTGCACCCTGCCTAGGATCGGCCCTGTGGATGACAATAGTGTCTCTCTTCCTCCAGCAGCTGAAAGCTAGTCTCTCCTTTTCTCCCTGCAGCCAGCTTTTATCTGCTGAGAAAGAGACAGTTGTCCTTTTATCAATCCCCCTCCCTGTGCTCTAATGTTAGCTCCGCTCCTGAGTATGTTATCTCTGTAACTTTGTTTCTCCCCCTCTGTCTCTCTGATCCCGGAGCTCCAACTGCCCAGGGGGGGGCTGTCAGGTAGTCTTTACAAGGCCCCGCGATTTCTATCAGCAGCCCCGGTAACACGCCCTGTTCTCTCCCGATGCAGATCGACAAGAAGCAGATCACTTGGACTTCAAGATCTCGGTGGAACCCAAAGACTCGGCTGCCTTTGTTGTCATTCTGATGGCGTCTTCCCGGCAGGAGAAAGCAGCTTGGACCAGTGACATCAGCCAGGTCACAACTGTGTCATCACTTTGCAATCACCTCGTCCTCCATAATCACCCCAACATCATTGAGTCCTCATGGTATTACCCACCTGTCCTATTGTTGTTGTTGTTATTATTGAAGATTAGCACATAACACAAGTAATGTAAAAAAAAAAATCGGAATAACCCGGCATTGGCATCGTTATTATTTCGTTTTAATAACTAATGACAGTATATTGAGAGATTCCACATCCACACCAATATATTATTATTTTTATACAGGACTTATATAGCGCCAACGGTTCGCACAGCGCTTTACAGTATAAAGAGGGACAGTACCAGTGGCGGCCCGTCCACTAGGGGCACCCGGGTGCTGCCCCCTCTCTCCACTCCACCCCCCCTCTATGCAATGGATAGCATGAATCTATCCACGGCCGCTGCAGCCAGGGCCGCCATCAGGGGGGTACAGGCAGTACACCTGTAAGGGGCCCGGAGGTCCCCAGGGGCCCGGATGGCAATCCCCCTTTTTTTTTATTTATTTTTTATAAAAAAAATAAATACATTCTATATATATTTTTATTTTTTATTAAAGGACCAATTTTTTTTTTTTTTTAGGGGCCTGGAGATCCTCAGGTCCCCGGATGACAACCCCCCTTTTTTTTTTATATATATATATATATATATATATATATATATTTTTTTTTTTTCATATATATATATATATTATTATTAAAGGGACCAGAGGTCCCCAGGGCCCCGGATGGCAACCCCCCTTTTTGTATAAAATGTTTTTTTTTTTTTTATATTATTTTATTTCTTTTATATATATATATATATATATATATATAATGTAAGAAATAAAATAATATAAAAAAATATCTTTTGTATATATATACATTATTAAAGGGCACAGAGGTCCCCAGGGCCCCATGTGGCAAACCCCCCTTTTTTTTTTATATAAATGTTTATTTTTGTTTATCTAATTTTTTTATTTTTTATTTTACCCAGAGGTCTCCAGGGCCCTGGATGGAAACCCCCATTTTTTTTTATAAATGTTTCTTTTTTTTATTTTATTTTTATCAAAGGGCCCAGAGGTTTCTTTTTTTTATTAAAGGGCCCAGAGGTCCCGGATGGCAACCCCCCCTTTTTTTGTAATTTCCACCCCCCCCCCCCCCCCCGGGTTCTCTGCTCCAGGGGGCCCATGCCTGAAGCCGTGTAAGGGGCCCCATAATTCCTGATGGCGGCCCTGGCTGCAGCCACCCCCTATTTGCCCCCTTTTGGGCCACCGGGTGCATGAATTACAGCGGCAGGTTTCCTTTTTTTTTAGCACCAGATTAGAGCCGTAGGCTTCAAAATAGGGTGGCCTCGGGTCGCAGAGCATGAGCCCACCCAGGTGTGTTTTGCTATTGAAACACTGATCCTCAATCTGGAATCTGGCCAATCAGAAGCGTGTGTGAGACCTGCTTTCCGATTGGCCGAAAAGAGAAGACTCCCGAGGAGAAGGGAGGAAAACGGAAGTCGCCGCCACCACTGTGATGACCTGAAGAACGGGAGGCCGCCAAGCAGGGGAAGCCGCCGGTGATGGGGTAAGTGCTACCAACTGACTGACCCGGGGGGGGGGGGGGGGTGATTGGTGACCACTGGACAGTACAATTGCAATACTGTCCAATACAGAAGGAATAGGAGGGGCATGCTTGTGGAGTTTGCAATCTAAAGGGAGGGAAAGGTGGTACAAAAGGTAATAGTTGTGGGGGTGATCTGATTGAGGTGGCCTCAGGCACAGTTTTTAGGTCGGTGTGGGATAGGCTTCCCTGAATAAATTCGTTTTCAGGGATCCCCTAAAGGCGGACAGGTTAGGGACTGACCAGACACACTGCGGCAGGGAGTTCCAGAGGATGGAAGAGGCTCTGGAGAAGTCCTGAAAACGTACATGGGAGGGGGTAACAAGGGAGCTAGAGAGCAGGAGGTCCTGGGAGGAGCGGAGGGGGCGGTTTGGGCGATATCTGCAGACGAGGTTGGTGATGTAGTTGGGGGGAGTAGTGGAAGCCAATGAAGGGATTGGCAGAGAGGAGCAGCAGTCACGGATCGGTTAGTTGGGCGCATTCGTCTAGCAGCAGCATTCATGATAGGCTGAAAGGGGGAGAGCTTGTGAAAGGGTAGGCCAGTGAGGAGGGAGTTGCAATAGTCAAGGTGAGAAATAACCAAGGAGTGAATAAGTTGTTTTGTGGTGTCGTCCGGAAGGGGCCAATTCTGGAGATGTTGCGAAGGTTAAGGTCTTAGCCATGGATGTGATTGGATGTGGGGGCGGAAGGAGGGGTCAGAGTCTAGGATTACACCCAGCACCCTGGCATGTGTGGAGGGACCAATGGTTGTTGTTGATCTCAATGGTAAAGTCATGGGGGGGGGGGGAATATAACAAGCTCAGTTTTTGAAAGATTGAGTTTGAGGAAGTGGTGTGACATCCAGGGCCATCTTAATGAGAGGGCACACCTGGGCACTGCCAGATGCATAGGGGGCCCCTGTACTTTCCCCAAAGAAGCTGCTCCTTGAGCCCACGTTGCCAGGAAATTGGGGGTCGCCATGATGGCACTGAGAGTGATGGATACACAGGGGAGGCAGGCTGGCAGTGGTGCGCCATGCCGTGCAGAACGATACCTATTTCACAGCCACAGGAGGGGTAGGGCCAGAGCACCAGTGATGCTCTGACCCAAAGGGGGAAGCTCCACTTGTCTGCTTCCTACCTACTTGATGTCTGTTTACCTGCACTGTCTCCATTGTAGGGGCCCCAGAGCATTACTTTGCCCAGGGGCCCATGCAGGGCTGTCTTAATTAGAGGGCCTACCTGGGCACTGCCCAGGGGCCCCAGCTGCATTGGGGGCCCCTGCACCTTCCCTAAAGAAGCTGCATTGGGGGCCCCTGCACCTTCCCTAAAGCAGCTGGTCCTTGAGCCCACGCTGCCCTAAAATTGGAGGCCCCCATGATGGCACTGAGAGTGATAGATACACAGGGGAGGCAGTCTGCCTCCTACCTACTTGATGTCTGTTTACCTGCACTGTCACCATCGTAGGGGCCCCAGAGCATTACTTTGCCCAGAGGCCCATGATGCTATTAAGACGGCCCTGGTGACATCCATACCCATACGTCATTCAGTAAGTTTGAGATCCGCGAGGAGATGGAGGGGGTGAGTTGAGGAGATGGAGGGGGTGAGTTGAGGAGATGGAGGGGGGGAGTTGAGGAGATGGAGGGGGGGAGTTGAGGAGATGGAGGGGGTGAGTTGAGGAGATGGAGGGGGTGAGTTGAGGAGATGGAGGGGGGGAGTTGAGGAGATGGAGGGGGGGAGTTGAGGAGATTGAGGGGGGGAGTTGAGGAGATGGAGGGGGTGAGTTGAGGAGTGGAGAGATAGATCTGGATGTCGTTGGCATAGAGATGGTATTGGAAGCCATGGGAGGTCATCAACTGGCCCAGGGAAGAGGTATAGAGTGGGAATAGGAGGGCCCCAAGGGCGGAGCCTTGGAGTACCCCAATAGAAAGAGGAAGAGGAGCGGAGGAGATGGAGATGGAAGTGACGCTGAGATAGGTAGGAGGAGAACCAGGAAAGAGAAGAATCACGGAGGCCAAGGGAGTGGAGTTCGTTGAGGAGGAGCGGATGGTCAACTGTGTTGAAGTCAGCAGAAAGGTCCAAGAGTATGATGAGTATGAAGTACTGGCCTTTGGTCTTAGCACTTAGTAGGTCTTTGGTGAGTTTTAGTAGGGCAGTTTCAGTGGAATGCTGTGGGTGGAAGCGGTTAGGCTCACACTACTGCGCATCGGGAGTTGTGAGCTTATCCGACACGCGCAGAAATGCGCTGCCGTTTATCAGATGTCCTCTTTTTTGCCTTTAGCCATTGAAATAAATGGGCTCACTTGCATGTAGGGGTGAACAAAGCCTTAGGTCTCCTTTAGACTATTCCACAGAGCAAAGGATCAGAGCGGTAACCTCCTCACCCAAATTTGCCTAATCAGTTACATTGGCGCTCTATGTGTTGTAGACCCAACACATAGTGGTTCTTAGGAGCAAAACCACTTCGGTATAGTCTGCAAGATAAAAAATAATTTACTATAAATAGCAACAATACTAGAAAATCAACAGAAAAAAGGGTCAACGCGTTGCGGCCGTTCAGGCCATGATTAAGTCCATGAGAACACTCAGACAGAGCCCAGTCAGTAACATGATCAAGCAGGCTTTCAGGAACACAAGGGTAAAGCTGAAGACCACCCAGCAATGATATTAGGCAGGCCTGAGGTTTAAATAGGCATCAGGATCTTTGGGCGCGCCCGTGTGCGTCATGGCGTGTGCACGTTCTCATCCTTGGTTCCTGACAATGGTGAGTGTGCAAAACGTTTGATAAACCAAGAAAATGTACCGTATTTATCGGCGTATAACGCGCACCCCAATTTTAGGAGGGAAGTTTAACCACTTAAGACCCGGACCAAAATGCAGGTAAAGGACCTGGCCAGTTTTTGCGACTTGGCACTGCGTCGCTTTAACTGACAATTGCGTGGTCGTGCGACGTGGCTCCCAAACAAAATTGGCGTCTTGGCGTCTTTTTTTCCCCACAAATAGAGCTTTCTTTTGGTGGTATTTGATCACCTCCTTTTGTTGCGCTATAAACAAAAATAGAGCGACAATTTTGAAAAAAATGCAATATTTTTTCCTTTTGCTATAATAAATATCCCCCAAAAATATATAAAACAATTCTTTTTTTTCCTCAGTTTAGGCCGATACGTATTCTTCTACCTATTTTTGGTAAAAAAAAAAAATCGCAATAAGCGTTTATCGATTGGTTTGCGCAAAATTTATAGCGTTTACAAAATAGGGGATAGTTTTATGGCATTTTTTATTAATTATTATTTGTTTACTACTAATGGCGGCGATCAGCGATTTTTTTTCGTGACTGCGACATTATGGCGGACACATCGGACAATGTTGACACATTTTTGGGACCATTGTCATTTTCACAGCAAAAAATGCTATAAAAATGCACTGATTACTGTGAAAATGACAATTGCAGTTTGGGAGTTAACCACAAGGGGGCGCTGAAGGGGTTAAGTGTGACCTCATTTGTGTTTCTAACTGTAGGGGGGTGTGACTGTAGGTGTGACGTCATTGATTGTGTTTCCCTATAAAAAGGAACACACGATCAATGACGGCGCCACAGTGAAGAACAGGGAAGCTGTGTTTACACACAGCTCTCCCCGTTCTTCAGCTCCGGGGACCCGATCGTGGGACTCCAGCGGCGATCAGGTCCGCGGGTCCCGCGGTCACGGAGCTTCCCGTGACCCACGGCTGGGCACTTAAAGAGGACGTACCTGTACGTGCTTCTGCCCTGCCGTGCCATTCTGCCGACGTATATGTGCAGGAGGTGGTCCTTAAGTGGTTAAAGAGCGAATACATTTATTTTTTTAAAAAGGTAGCAATTGGCAAGTATATATCAATAAAGTTTTATGGCTACAGCACTGTGGACTGGAATTCCCAACATGTTTCGCCCATATGTCAGGCTTCTTCAGGGCATGCTGTCCAATTAAAGGTACTTTAATTGAGAAAAAAACATATACATATAATAATTACATCAACAATCGATTTAGGATCGCATACCGTATGCATAAGTCTTTATTTATTCCAAAATAAATATTTTTCAGTACATAACAGTTCTATATATACATGTGCATGTTTAGTCCGGCGGCAATGCTACTTACCCAGGTCCCTTGAGATGTTAATCAAATCACTAGGTTATAAAGTCTTTGACACTCATACTAGTTACATTTTTTTTTTAAGTCCTCCAAAAATATGCTGTCCGTGACCTTTTGACCCCAACCCTGAACCTAACACTAACCCAGGCAGACCTTGAGCTTGATATTTTGTTCTTAAATTTTTCTTTATTGTTTTTATTCTTTATATTTTTTATTCTTTATTTTTTTTAATTCTTTTTTTTTTTTTATTCTTTATTTTTTTTTTTTATTCTTTATTTTTTTTTTATTCTTTATTTTTTTTTTATTATTTTTTTTTTTTAATTCTTTTTTTTTTATTCTTTATTTATTTATTTTATTCTTTATTTATTTTTTTATTCTTTATTTTTTTTAATTCTTTTTTTTTTTTTATTATTATTTACTTTTTTTTTTTATTCTTTATTTTTTTTTTTATTCTTTATTTATTTTTTTATTATTTTTTTTTTTAATTCTTTTTTTATTATTCTTTATTTATTTATTTTATTCTTTATTTTTTTTTTTATTCTTTATTTTTTTTAATTCTTTTTTTTTTTTTTTTTACACACTTTTTTTTTTAAATTTACAGCTTCATCTCCTGCAAGGAGAGGAAGATACAAGGGCCCAGATTCTCAAAACAGATACTCGTATCTATGCGACTGATTCTTATGCCGGGTACAGACGAGAGGATTGATCCGCGGATACTGTCCGCCGGACCGTATCCGCGGATAAATCCTCTCGAGGATTTCCCCGGATTTGGATCCGATGGAGTGTACTCACCATCGGATCGAAATCCGCGCCGAAATCCCTTTGCGATGACGTGTTGCGCCGTCGCCGCGATGATGACGCGGCGACGTGCGCGACGCTGTCATATAAGGATACCCACGCATGCGTCGAATCATTACGACGCATGCGAGGGAGGGAATAGATTTCTTAGCAATAGATTTCTTAGCAATAGATTTCTTAGCATGCTAAGAAATTTTTATCTGCTGGAAATCGGTCGGGCCGAAAAAAATCTGCGGAAAAAGATCCGCTGGGATGTACACACCAGCGGATCTATCCGCTGGAACTGATCCGCAGATCAATTCCAGCGGATAGATCCTCTCGTGTGTACGGGGCCTAAGAATCAGTTACGCATAGATATTCATTAGATCCGACAGGCGTAAGTCTCTTACGCCGTCGGATCTAAACTGCAATATTTTTTGTGCCCGCTAGGTGGCGCCTCCGTCGATTTCGGTGTCGAGTATGCAAAATAGCTAGATACGCAAATTCACAAACGTACGCGCGGCTGACGCAGTAAAGTTACGACGTTTACGTTAGGCTTTTCCCGGCGTAAAGTTGCCCCTGGGTCTATGAGGCGCAGCCAATGTTAAGTATGGCCGTCGTTCCCGCGTCGAAAATTAAAAAATTTACGTCGTTTGCGTAAGTCGTCCGTGAATGGGGCTGGACGTCATTTGCGTTCACATTGAAACCAATGACGTCCTTGCGGCGTCATTTGGAGCAATGCACACTGGGATATTTTAGGGAAGGCGCACGCGCAGTTCGTTCGGCGCGGGGACGCGCTTCATTTAAATGAAACACGCCCCCTACCCGCCGAATTTGAATTCCGCCGGGTGATTTACGCTACGCCGCCGCAACTTTACAGGCAAGTGCTTTGTGAATAAAGCACTCCCCTGAAAAACTTGCGGCGGCGTAACGTAAATGAGATACGTTACGCCCGCACAATTTTGCGCCCATCTACGTGAATCTGGGCCAATGTATCTTCCTCTCTATTCAGAAGAGGAAGTAAACACAGGGGGCGGGCTCACAGTTGACTGATCACTGTGATAGCCAATCAGAGGTTATCACAACGATCAGTTGACCCAGAATCTGGTCCCGATCGTTTGTACGATCGTTTGCTCTCGGTAAAATCCCGGGTCTCTGTGTTGGGAGCGCGCTGTGCGGCGCGCTCTCAACAGAAAGAGGGGTACACACATGTGCGGACCCCCCCCCCCACGGAAAAAGACCCACTTCTGTGAGGCTGCATATAGGCGTGCGATCGGCGGGAAGGGGCTAATACGTATATATATGTTTATTGTTGTTCTTTAACTGCTTTCTCCTGGTCCTCATATCATTTGTCCATTCGGTGTATCTGTGTGGGGCCATTCTGCGCTCAGACAACTGACTCCCGACTCTTCTCTACAGTGTGTGGACAATATCCGCTGTAACGGGCTGATGATGAACGCCTTCGAAGAAAACTCCAAAGTCACTGTACCCCAGATGATCAAGTGAGTATAAAAGAAAATTGACTTAAATATTTTACAGTGGATTTGCAACACTCACTCCAAGCCCCACTAGCACCTTTTCTATGCCGCGCCATTAACCGTTTTTACCGCCGTGCTGACACATTGGCCCCCTGGTGAACAAATGAATGGGGTGGGGAACTACATGGCAAATGAGGTTTAATGTAGAGAAATGTAAAATAATGCATTTGGGTTGCAAAAATATGAATGCAATTTATACACTGGGGGGGGGGACCTCTGGGGGGAATCTAGGATGGACAAGGACCTGGGGGTCCTAGTAGATGAGAGGCTCAGCAATACCAAGCTTCTGCTAACACAGCAAACAGAATATTGGCATTAAAAAGGGGATCAACCCCAGAGATAAAAGGATAATTCTCCCGCTCTACAAGACTCTGGTCCGGCCGCACCTGGAGTATGCCGTCCAGTTCTGGGCACCAGTCCTCAGGAAGGATGTACTGGAAATGGAGAGAGTACACAGAAGGGCAACAAAGCTAATAAAGGGTCTGGAGGATATTAGTTATGAGGAAAGGTTGCAAGCCCTGGACTTATTGGGCCGGATTCATAAAGAAGATACGACGGCATATCTCCTGATACGCCGTCGTATCTCTGAGTCCGGCTGTCGTATGTATGCGCCTGATTCATAGAATCAGGTTACGCATAGATCTTCATAAGATCCGCCAGCTGTAAGTAACTTACACCGTCGGATCTTAGGCTGCAATCTCACGCTGGCCGCTAGGTGGCGCTTCCCTTTGTTTACGCGACGATTATGAAAATGAGGAGTTAGGCCGATTCAGAAACGAACGACCGCCCGGCGCTTTTTTTTTTACGTCGTTTGCGTTCGGCTTTTTCCGGCGTATAGTTACCCCTGCTATATGAGGCGTAGCTAATGTTAAGTATGGCCGTCGTTCCCGCGCCGAGTTTTGAAATTTTACGTCGTTTGCGTAAGTCGTTCGCGAATACGGATGGACGTAATTTCCGTTCCCGTCGAAACCAATGACGTCCTTGCGACGTCATTTAGAGCAATGCACACTGGGATATGTACACGGACGGAGCATGCGCCGTTCGTAAAAAATGTCAACCACGTCAGGTCAACACACATTAACATAAAACACGCCCCCCCTTCCACATTTGAATTACGCGGCCTTACGCCGCAACACACGCTATGCCGCTCTAACTAAGGGCGCAAGTTCTTTGTGAATAAAGATCTTGCGCCCAAAGTTAGAGCGGCGTAACGTATCAGAGATACGTTACGCGGGCCAGCCAGATACGCCGATGTATCTGAATCCGGCCCATTCTCTCTGGAGAAGAGACGCTTGAGAGGGAAGATGATTTCAATTTACAAATTCCGTACTGGTGACCCCACAATAGGGATAAAAGGGAGTTTAACAAGACACGTGGCCACTCATTAAAATTAGAAGAAAAGAGGTTTATCCTTAAACTATGTAGAGGGTTCTTAACTGTAAGAGTGGCAAGGATGTGGAATTCCCTTCCACAGGCGGTGTTCTCAGTGGGGGAGGAGCATCGATGGTTTAAAAATAACATTGGATAATCACCTGAACGACCACAACATACAGGGATATACAATTTAATACGGACATATAATCACACACATAGGAGGGACTTGATGGACTTGTGTCTTTTTTTTAACCTACTATGTAACTATGTGATGATAATCAGATGGTAAATACAATGTAACCTGTTTCATAAAATGAAAAAAATGTAATAAAAACAATTAAAAAAAAAAAATTGTAGGCTTTACAGAAGCTGATGGCAGAGGATTGAGAAAATGCAAGAAAAATATCAAAACACTTTTCTTAAATATGTTGCGGATGGGTTGAACTATAATTTTAGACCCATAATTGGCTTCATACAATTTGGGCCAAATTCTCAAAAAACCTGCCTAACTTAACTTTCAGCAGTTAAGTTACACAGGCGTTAAATTTCTACCTAAGTGCCCGATCCACAAAGCACTTACCTAGAAATTACACGCCGTGTAACCTAAGTGCCTCCGTCGCAAGGCGGTCGTCTGCTCGAGGGGGCGATTCCTATTCAAATGAGGCGCGCTCCCGCGCCGGACGTACTGCGCATGCGTGTGACGTCATTTTTCCCGACGGGCAGCGCGCAAACGTAATTTACGCTGGGCTTTGTGGATTGCGACGGGACAATAAAGTTGCGACGGGTAAAAAAAAAGTTACGCGCCGGGAAAAAAAAATCAAAATTTTAAAAAAAACGCGGCGATCGAAAAAAAGGTCTGGTTTTACATGGTGTACTAACTTTACACATTGTAAAACCAGCCCTAATTTTGTGCAAGCAAATCGTAACTTACGCAGAAAACACAAAGCTTAAAAGCTTTGTGGATCTGCTTAAGTACTCATTTGCATACGCTAGCCGGCATTTCGACTCGAAATGCCCCCAGCGGCGGATGCGGTACTGCATCCTAAGATCCGACAGTGTAAGTGTCTTACAGATGTCGGATCTTCTGACTATCTTTGGAAAAATCCTTCTGAGGATCGTTTCCAAAGATAGCCACAGGGATACGCAGGCGGAACAGCAGTTCCGCCTGCGTATCTCCTTTGAAGATTTGGCCCTTTATTTTTATACAATTCATTTTTTTTCTTTCACGCCAGAGCTGGTTAAGGTAAAGCTGCATTTAAAAAAAATATATATATATTTTATAAGCGGCTGGCTGGTGATTTCGGGCAATACATGTATCAAGAGTATGGCATATTCCTGATTACTAGTGCAGAAAGATAAAGTCAAAGGCCCAGATTCACAAAGCACTTACGCCGACGTAAGTGCAAATGTGCGCGGCGTATGTGTGCGCCAGACCCACAAACTAATATGCGCCTAAAAACAGACTACACCCCGCCAACGTAGCTTGCACATGCCGGCGTAGGGTGGGCGCACATTTAGGCTGGACGCATGGGGCTGCTCCCATTGATTAGCCATTCAAACATGCAAATGAGGGAAATACGGCGATTCACGAACGTGCGTGTGCCCGGTGCAGGCTACGCGAGATGCGCGTAAGTTGTACGTCCGACGTAAAGTTATTCCCCATAAATGAGGTGCAACCCGGCAACAGACATGCACAGGTCTGCACCAGGGAACACAAGCCAGCGTATTGTGCGTTGGACGTGTGTCTGGCTGGGCGTACGGTATGTTCACGGCGTACGCAGTGATCCGGCATAGCTTAGGCAGTTGTGCCGGCGTGGTTGTGAGCAGGCGCGTGGGGGTGCTGTGCTTGCGTCCACGTCACGGTGCATGCGCAGTTTGTGATACGTACCTGTCTGGCGCTCGGCCCATCATTTGCATGGGGTCACGCCTCATTTGCATGGGTTCACGCCCACTTCCACCTACGCCGACGTGCGCCTTCGAAACCCACACCACACTGGCGCAGCGTTGGGAGCACTGGCTTGCTGAATGCAATGCTTGCCTCTCTGTGCTGCGTTGGCGTAGCGTACAGTGTTTGCTCTATGGCGGCGTAATGTGCGCCTTGCTCTCTGTGAATCTGGGCCTAACTGTCCCATGTGAACAACGTAGGCCATTCCGTGAAAGGGAAACCATGTAGTCTGCACTCATGGCATCTCAATATACGGTGTGCAGTGCTTCCTTAGCCAGTTTCATATAGTATAGATAAAGGGTACAGGGAAGGCAAAGCCAGAGTGGGAGGGGAAGTGGGGTAGGACCATTGGGGTGGCATAGAAACCAAGGGGGTTGTTGAGATGAGAAGGGGCAGGAAAAACTAGCGTAAGAGAAGGAGGGCGATGGCTCAAAAAAGTTAGGGTGGAGGATTGGTAATGAGGGGTAAAGTCTAAAGAATGAGACAGCTAGTAAGGATTTCTATTCTTGGGAGTACATGAAATCTAATCAGTAGAACCTTGTTTTCTTAATGTTTTTTTCCTTGTGTTTAAGTTAGAAGGTCAAATTCTCCAGGTTGCATGGCGGTCAGGTTCTCCTGGACTTTCAAGCAAGAAAGGTGCACAGGCTTGCTTCCACCCTAGTATAATAACAACTGTAGTGACTATAAGGAAGCTAGTAATCAGTGGCGGCTGGTGCTCAAAATTTTTGGGGGGGCGCAAAGGAAAAAAAAAATTGCAGTCTCACTGTGCCCAAACGCAGCCACTGTTACATGCCATCAAATGCAGCCACTGTGCCATCAATTCGCACCACTGTGCCATGCCATTAAACGCAGTCACTGTGCCATGCCATCAAATGCAGTCACTGTGCCATCAATTCGCACCACTGTGCCATCAATTCGCACCACTGTGCCATGCCATTAAACGCAGTCACTGTGCCATCCATTGTCACCACTGTGCCATGCCATTAAACGCAGCCACTGTGCCATACATTGTCACCACTGTGCCATGCCATTAAACGCAGCCACTGTGCCATCCATTGTCACCACTGTGCCATCCATTGTCACCACTGTGCCATACATTGTCACCACTGTGCCATGCCATTAAACGCAGCCACTGTGCCATACATTGTCACCACTGTGCCATACATTGTCACCACTGTGCCATGCCATTAAACACAGTCACTGTGCCCTCCATTGTCACCACTGTGCCATGCCATTAAACGCAGCCACTGTGCCATACATTGTCACCACTGTGCCATACATTGTCACCACTGTGCCATGCCATTAAACGCAGCCACTGTGCCATACATTGTCACCACTGTGCCATGCCATTAAACGCAGCCACTGTGCCCTTTAATGGTCGCCGCTGTGCCAATTGTCCCCACTGTGCCCTGTAAATTGCGTTGAACCCCCCCCCCCCCCCGCCCGGCACTTACCTTTACTGGAGTCAGGCATCCACGTCCCACGATGTCTTCTCCCGCCCTCGATGACTGACAGGCGTCTCAGCCAATCAGGTTACAGGTAGCCAGAACCGGCCAACGTGATTGGCTGAGACGCCTGTCATCTTATTCAAGGGGTGTACAGTCTGTGCGCTCCGATAATAAGCTTCCGGGACCCGAGGGCTGTATTGGGAAAGCCTATCAGAGCCGTTGGCTTTGATAGACATTTCCCTACAGCCAACCAGCTGGCGTTATTCAGATGGCCGGACATTGAGCGCCGACCATCTGAATAACAGCGGCAGCGGCGATAATAACATAGATTCGTGCAATGCATGAATCTATGTTATTTCACTCAGTGGCGGTGAGAGCCAGAGGGGGCGGCGCTCCAGCGCCCTCTATGGACGAACCGCCACTGCTAGTAATGATTTGTATTCTTGGGATTACATGAGATATAACCAGTAGAACCATGTTTTCCAAGGGTCTGTTGACTATGAGGAAGCTAGTAATGATTTTTATTTTTGGGATTATACAAAGTCTGATTAGTAGAACCACATTTTTCTAGGTTTTTCCCCTTGGGTTTAAGTGAGGAGGTCATGTTCTTCATGTTGCATGGAAGTCAGGTTCTCCTGGACTTTCAAGCATCATAAGGCCAAGGAAGGTGGAGAGGCTTGTTTCCACTGTAGTTTTAGTAGAATACATACTGTGGTGACTAGGAGGAAGCTAGTAATAATTTGTATCCTTGAGTACATGAAGTCTAACCAGTAGATCTGTGTTTTCCAAGGATACAGTGACTATGAGGAAGATGGTAATGATTTTCTTGGTGGGATTGTGCGAAGTCTAAATTAGTAGAACCATGTTTTCCTAGGTTTTTCCCCCTGGGTTAAAGTGAGGAAGTCGGGTTCTCCGTGTTACATGGAGGTCAGGTTCTCCTGGACTTTCAAGCATCATAAGGCCAAGTAAGGTGGAGAGGCTAGCTTCCACTGTAGAAATTATTAGAACCATGTTTTCCTAGGTTTTTCCCCTTGGGTTTAAGTGAGGAAGTCAGGTTCTCCTGGACTTTCAAGCCTCATAAGGCCAAGGAAGGTAATGATTTGTATGAAATATAACCAGTAGAACCATGTTTTCCAAGGGGTATGGTGACTATGCATAATCCTAAAAATAAAAATCATTACTAGCTTCCTCATAGTCACCATACCCTTGGAAAACTTGGTTTTACTGGTTAGATTTCATGTACTCCAAAGGATACAAATCATTACTACAGGGCTCGACAAATTCCCGGGCGCCAGGTCGCCATGGCGACTAGAAATAGGGTCCTGGCGACTTGGCTGGCGCCATCTGGTGGTGAGCCGTTGGTATTACAAGTTATTACCACCAGATGTGTAAGCTGGCGCCATCTGGTGGTGGCCGTTGGTATTACAAGTTAAGCATTACAAGTTAAACAGCAATTCTAATGTCATTTTTCACTATTTTCACTGCCATCTTCTTCCCTCTAATTAGAACCCCCAAACATTATATATATTTTTTATCCTAACACCCTAGAGAATAAAATGGCGATCGTTGCAATACTTTCTGTCACGCCGTATTTGCGCAGCGGTCTTACAAGTGCACTTTTTTTGTGAAAAAATTACACTTTTTTTAATTAAAAAATAAGACAACAGTAAAGTTATTCCTATTTTTTTTTATATATTATGAAAGATAATGTTAAGCCAAGTAAATTCATACCCAACATGTCACGCTTCAAAATTGCGTCCGCTCGTGGAATGCCGACAAACTTTTACCCTTTAAAATCTTCATAGGCGACGTTTAAAAAAATCTACAGGTTGCATGTTTTGAGTCACAGAGGAGGTCTGGGGCTAGAATTATTGCTCTCGCTCTACCAATCGCAGCGATACCTCACATGTGTGGTTTGAACACCGTTTACATATGCGGGCGCTGCTCACGTATGTGTTCGCTTCTGCGCGCAAGCTCGTCGGGACGGGGCGCGTTTTCTGGCTCCTAACTTTTTTACCTGGCTCCTAGATTCCAAGCAAATTTGTCAACCCCTGCATTACTAGCTTCCTCCTAGTCACCACAGTATGTATTTTACTACAGTGGAAGCTAGCCTCTTCACCTTCCTTGGCCTTATGAGGCTTGAAAGTCCAGGAGAACCTGACCTCCATGTAACACGGAGAACTTGACTTCCTCACTTAAACCCAAGTGGAAAAACCTAGTAAAACATGGTTCTACTAATTAGGACTTTGCCTAATCCCAAAAATAAAAATCATTACTAGCTTCCTCAAAGTCTCATTAGTAGGTTTTTCCCTTTCAGAAGGTCAGGTTCTCTATGTTGCATGGAGGTCAGGTTCTCCTGGACTTTAAAAGACCATAAGGCCAAGAAAGGTGGAGAGGCTTGCTTTCACTGTAATAAAGTACATACACTGGTGACCACGAGGAATGATTTGTATTTTTGGTAGTATATGAAGTCTAACGAGTAGAACTGTGTTTTAGAAGGGTATGAAGACTATGAGGAAGCTGGTATTCATTTGTATTCTTGGGAGGCCATGAAATCTAACCAGCAGAACCATATTTTCCTGTTTGTTTTCTCTTTGGGTTTAAGTGAGGAGGTCGGGTTCTTCTGGACCTTTGCACTTCATAAGGCCAAGGAAGGTGGAGAGGCTCTCACTGTAGTAGAATGCATAATGTGAAAACTATGAGGAAGCTAGTAATGATTTGTATTCTTGGGAGACCATGAAATCTAACCAGTAGAACCAAGTTTTCCTAATGTGTTCTTTTTGGGTTTTAATGGTTCTCTGTTGTGATATAGTGGTTGATGAGTGATAATGTGTTGTCCTATAGTGGATGAAATCTGCCTAAATGGCGGTCAGGTTCTCCTGGACCTTTATGCATCATAAGACCAAGAAAGATGGAAAGGTTTGCTTGCACTCTAGTAGAATACTTACTCTTGCCTTGTTACTTGTTGCATGCTTTAATGTTTGTAAGATGATCTTCCTTTCTATTGAGGTCATACAAAGTGTGTGAACTGACCTCTCCTCTTTATATCCATTCCCCTGTGGCTGGCTAGGACTCTGGACCCTAGGCCCAGGCTATAAATCCAAGTCAGTACTATATCTTTCTGCCTCCTGGAGTACCACCCAGGGGCAGACTGACCATTCGGGCACTCAGGCACTGCCCATGGGCCCCATGCCACTAGGGGACCCCATCACGGTTGCCAGCCTCAGTAAAACCAGGGACGGTATGTGAAAATCTGAGTTTTTTTACATCTGTCCCTGAAATAATATGAATGTGTGTACTGTGTGTATATGTATGTGTGTACTGTGCGTGTACTGTGTGTCTGTATGTGTATTCTGTGTTTATATTCACTGTGTGTGTATATTGTGTGTCTGTGCGTGTATACTGTATGTGTGTGTGTTTACTGTTTGGCCTCGTACACACGACAGAGTTTCTCGGCAGAATTCACCGAGAAACTCGGTCAAAACCCGGATTCTGCCGAGAAACTCTGTCGTCTGTACAGTTTTGGCTCGATGGAGCCGCCGAGGAACTCGACGAGAAAATAGAGAACATGTTCTCTATTTTCTCGTTGTTCTATGGGAGAAGGCGGCCCGCCGAGCTCCTCGGCGGCTTCATCCCAAAACTCGACGAGGAACTCGACGTGCCAAGCACGTCGAGTTTCTCTGTCGTGTGTACGAGGCCTTTGTGTGTATACTTTGTGCATGTACTGTGTGTCTGTACGTGTATTCTGTGTGTATGTATACTGTGGGCCAGATTCTCAAAAGAGATACGACGGTGTATCTCCAGATACGCCGTCGTATCTCTGAGTCGCGCCGTCGTATCTATGCGCCTGATTCTTAGAATCAGTTACGCATAGATTTCCCTTAGATCCGACAGGCGTCTCTTACGCCGTCGGATCGTAACTGCATATTTATGCTGACCGCTAGGGGCGTCTACGCTGATTTACGCGTCGAAATATGTAAATCAGCTAGATACGCGAATTCACGAACGTACACCCGGCCGACGCAGTACATTTACGCCGTTTACGTTAGTCTTTTCCCGGCGTATAGTTACCCCTGCTATATGGTGGCGTAAGTGCGGCGTACCAATGTTAAGTATGGCCGTCGTTCCCGCGTCGAAATTTGAAAATTTTACGTTGTTTGCGTAACTCGTCCATGAATGGGGCTGGACGTAATTTACGTTCACGTCAAAACCAATACGTCCTTGCGGCGTATTAGGAGCAATGCACACTGGGAGATTTCCACGGACGGCGCATGCGCCGTTCGTGAAAAACGTCAATCACGTCGGGTCACAGAACATTAGCATAAAACACGCCCCCCTGTCCCACATTTGAATTAGGCGGGCTTACGCCGGGCGATTTACGCTACGCCGCCGCAACTTACGGAGCAAGTGCTTTGAGAATACAGCACTTGCCCGTCTAAGTTGCGGAGGCGTAACGTAAATCGGATACGTTACGCCCGCACAAAAATACGCGGATGTACAAGAATCTGGCCCTGTGTGTGTATATTGTGTGTCTGTGTTTATACTGTGTGGGCCCATAAACTCCTATTGCCCGGAGTTGTCAGCCCGCCCTTGTACCACCATCTCCTTTCCCATCAATTCTGAGCCCAGTGCCACTTCTACGCTGTCACCGAGGTCCTGCCACGTGACTTCGGCGGTGGAGCTTAGCGCCAGGAGGTGGCGGGCCTCAAAGACAACTTGCACCACAGTAATTGATTTGCAGAGAAACAAAAACTTTTGGGCCTAATCCTAAAAAAAATGGCGCAACGTAACTTTTTCCATTTAAGTTACACCGCCGCAAAATCTCTAACTAAGTGCCCGATTCACAAAGCACTTACCTAGAAATTTTGAGCGGTGTAACTTAAATCGAGCCGGTGCAAGGCGTTCCTCTTCTCCAGGGGGCGATTACCATTTAAATGAGGCGTGCTCCCGCGCCGGCCGTACTGCGCATGCTCGTGACGTCATTTTCCCGACGTGCATAGCGCGAAATTACGTTACGTCGGGCTTTGTGGATTGCGACGGGACAATAAAGTTGCGTCGGGTAAAAAAAAAGATACGGCGCCAAAAAAAAAAATTCAAATTTAAAAAAAATCGCATCGCGAGCAAGAAAGGTCTGTTTTTACAAGGTGTAAACAGTTTACACCTTGTAAAAGCAGCCCTAATTTTGCGTTTGCAAAATTAAACTTACGGAGAAAAAACGAAGCTGAAAAGCTTTGTGGATCTCCGTAAGTCCTAATTTGCATACCCGAGGCGGCATTTCGACGCAAAATGCCCCCAGCGGCGGTTGCGGTACTGCATCCTAAGATCCGACAGTGTAATTCAATTACCCATGTCGGATCTTCGTCCTAACTGTGGGAAACTGATTCTGTGGATCAGTTCCAAAGATAGAAACAGGGATACGACGGCGTAACAGCAGTTACTCCGTCGTATCTCTTTTGAGGATTTGGCCCTTTGACTTTAGCAGTTTTGTTATTTTACACACATTGTAGGAAAGGTTCCTTTTTTAGCACTTATGTACATTAAAGCTGCATTTGCGATGCCTTCTGTAAGTGTACAACCTCAACATCTGTTTTTTTCCCTCACAGGTCAGACAGCAGTTTATACTGCGATGACATAGACATTCGGTTCAGTAAGACGATGAACTCCTGCAAGGTCCTTCAGATACGCTACGCAAGTGTTGAACGCTTACTGGAACGTCTCACCGATCTGCGCTTTTTGAGTATCGACTTCCTCAACACGTTCCTTCACTCCTACCGGGTCTTCACCTGCGCGGATATTGTGCTGGACAAGCTTATCGCTATCTACAGGAAGCCAGTCAGCGCCATTCCTGCCAGGTGGGGAGCGTAAAAAAAGGTGCAATCGTCCAGAAATATCCAGCCCAGTTACCTACCTACCAACACATAGTGATCGCGCTGAAATCAGTGTGAATGGTTGGTCAGGGGGTCTCCAAACTACGACCTGTTTGCCACATCCTCCCTATTACATGGTTTTATCCGGCCCGCAGCTCGGGTCAGTGGCCCAGATTCAAGAAGCAATTGCGCCCGTGTAACCATAAGTTACACGGCGCAATTGCTTACTTGCTCGGGTGTAACGAGTGCTCCTGATTCAGGAACCTCGTTACACCGACTGCAGCCTAAAATCTGCGCGGCATAAGGCACTTATGCCTCGCAGATTTTAGGCTGCATTCTTGTGCTTGCCGCTAGGGGGCGCTCCCATTGTGATCAGCGTGTAGTATGCAAATTGCATACTACCAACTGATTCACAAACTTGCGCGGGCCCCGCGCAAGCCAGGTACGGAGTTTCCGTACGGCAACTTTAGCGCAAGGCTGCCCCTTCTAATAGTAGGGGCAGCCAATGCTAAAGTATAGCCGGCCTTCCCGCGCCATGAAATTTGAATTTCACGGCGTTTGCGTAAGTGCTTTGTGAATGGCGCTGGATGCCATTCACGTTCACTTTGAAGCAAATGACGTCCTTGCGAGGATCCCGGCGGGATCATTTAACTTGCGCGCGCTTACGCCGGGCAAATTTGCCAGCGCGCCCTCGCAGTTCACGGAGCTACTGCTCTGTGAATCGAGGGCAGCGCAAAATATTTGCGGGGGCGCAGGGCAAAATCGTTGCCCTGCTCCCCCGCAAATATCGCGCAAATGTACCTGAATCTGGGCCAGTGTGTACTGATTGAGGATTAAGGTCAACAGAGGCTGCCTATGGTTTATCCTTCTGATCACACAGGGGGCTCTGTTGGGGACCCTGATAGAAGCAGGGATTCTTCCAATGGGGATCCTGATGGAAGACAATAGGGACCCGAATGGAAAGGGGCACTCTGGTGGGGTCCCTGATGTAAGGCGAGCACTCTAATGGGGACCCCTAATGTAAGGGATACTCTGAATTAAAGCAGGACTCTGGTGGGGACCCTGATGTAAGGGGAAGATCCTAATGGAAGGGGGATCTGATTTAAAGCAGGACTCTGATGGGGTCCCTGATGGAAGGGGGACTTTACTGGGGACCATGATAGAAGGGGGGACTCTGATGAAGACCCTGTTGGAAGAGGAGGACCCTAATGGGGATCCTAATGGAAGAAGACTCTGATTTAAAGCAGGATTCTGATGGGGACCCTGATGGAAGGGGGACTTTACTGGGGACCATGATAGAAGGGGGGACTCTGATGAAGACCCTGTTGTAAGAGGAGGATCCTAATGGAAGGGGATTATTTAAATTAAAGATTATTTAAAGCCGGATTCTGATTGGGACCCTGATCTTAGGGGGACTCTACTGAGGACCATGATGGAAGGGGGAACCCTTGTGTAAGGGGAGGACCCTAATGGACATCCTAATGGAAGGGGACTCTTATTTAAAGCCGGATTCTGATGGGGACTCTGATGGTAGGGGGACTCTACTGAGGACCATGATGGAAGGGGAAACTTTTGATGAGGACCTTGATGTAAGGGGGTGGACTCTGATGGGGACCCTGATGGTAGGGGGACTCTACTGAGGACCATGATGGAAGGGGAAACTTTTGATGAGGACCTTGATGTAAGGGGGTGGACTCTGATGGGGACCCTGATGGAAGGGGCACTCTACTGGGGACCATGATGGAAGGGGGGACCCTGATGGAAGGGGAGGACCCTAATGGGCATTCTAATAGAAGGGGACTCTTATTTAAAGCCGGATTCTGATGGGGACCCTGATGAAAGGGGAACTCTACTGAGGACCATGATGGAAGGGGAAACTTTTCATGAGGACCTTGATGTAAGGGGGTGGACTCTAATGGGGGTCCTGATGGAAAGGGGACTCTGATTTCAAGCTGGACTCTGATGGGGAGCCTGATGGAAGGGGCGACTTTAATGGGGATCATGATGTAAGGGGGGACTCTAATGGGGACCATGATGTAAGGGGGGACTCTAATGGGGACCATGATGTAAAGGGGGGACTCTAATGGGGACCCTGATGTTAGAGGGACTCTGATTCAAAACAGGACTCTATAGACCCTGATGGAGATTTTTTTGGCATTTATAAAATGCAGCCCTCATACTGAAGTTTGAAGACCCCCCTCTCTATGGACATTTATACAATTATGGTGTTTACAAGGACAATCTGACGCGGAAATGTGAAGGTTTTTTTTGCATTCAGATTGTTGTTTACCAAGAATTCCAATAGTATATCAATTGAACCGAACTGAACTGGTGTCGGTGATACTGCCACCTCCCCCACCCCAAATTGGTGTCAGTGGCCACAGTAATACCCTCCAGCATTGGTGTCATTGGCAGCAATGATGACACCCAGCACTGGTGTGGCCACGGTAGCAACTTCCAACATTGGTGTCAGTGACTGTAATAATAACCCCCAGCATTGGTGTCAGTGACTGTAATAATAACCCCCAGCATTGGTGTCAGTGACTGTAATAATAACCCCCATCATTGGTGTCAGTGGCCTCAATAATAACCCCCAGCTCTGGTGTCAGCGACTGTAATAATAACCCCCAGCTCTGGTGTCAGCGACTGTAATAATAACCCCCAGCATTGGTGTCAGTGGCCTCAATAATAACCCCCAGCTCTGGTGTCAGCGACTGTAATAATAACCCCCAGCATTGGTGTCAGCGACTGTAATTATAACCCCCAGCTCTGGTGTCAGTGACTGTAATTATAACCCCCAGCTCTGGTGTCAGTGACTGCACTGTGATAATAACCCCCAGCATTGGTGTCAGTGACTGTAATAATAACCCCCAGCATTGGTGTCAGTGGCCTCAATAATAACCTCCAGCTCTGGTGTCAGTGACTGTAATAATAACCCCCAGAATTGGTGTCATTGGCCTCAATAATAACCCCCAGCATTGGTGTCAGTGGCCTCAATAATAACCCCCAGCATTGGTGTCAGTGACTGTAATTATAACCCCCAGCATTGGTGTCAGTGACTGTAATTATAACCCCCAGCTCTGGTGTCAGCGACTGTAATAATAACCCCCAGCATTGGTGTCACTGGCCTCAATAATAACCTCCAGCTCTGGTGTCAGTGACTGTAATAATAACCCCCAGCATTGGTGTCACTGGCCTCAATAATAACCTCCAGCTCTGGTGTCAGTGACTGTAATAATAACCCCCAGCATTGGTGTCAGTGACTGTAATAATAACCCCCAGCATTGGTGTCACTGGCCTCAATAATAACCCCCAGCTCTGGTGTCAGTGACTGTAATAATAACCCCCAGCTCTGGTGTCAGTGACTGTAATAATAACCCCCAGCATTGGTGTCAGTGACTGTAATAATAACCCCCAGCTCTGGTGTCAGTGACTGTAATAATAACCCCCAGCATTGGTGTCAATGACTGCACTGTAATAATAACCCCCAGCATTGGTGTCAGTGACTGTAATAATAACCCCCAGCATTGGTGTCAGCGACTGTAAGAATAACCCCCAGCTCTGGTGTCAGCGACTGTAATAATAACCCCCAGCATTGGTGTCAGTGACCTCAATAATAACCCCCAGCATTGGTGTCAGTGACTGTAATAATAACCCCCAGCTCTGGTGTCAGTGACTGTAATAATAACCCCCAGCTCTGGTGTCAGTGACTGTAATAATAACCCCCAGCTCTGGTGTCAGTGACTGCACTGTAATAATAACCCCCAGCTCTGGTGTCAGTGACTGTAATAATAACCCCCAGCTCTGGTGTCAGCGACTGTAATAATAATCCCCAGCATTGGTGTCAGTGGCCTCAATAATAACCTCCAGCTCTGGTGTCAGCGACTAATTATAACCCCCAGCATTGGTGTCAGTGACTGTAATAATAACCCCCAGCTCTGGTGTCAGTGACTGTAATAATAACCCCCAGCATTGGTGTCAGTGACTGTAATAATAACCCCCAGCATTGGTGTCAGCGACTGTAATAATAACCCCCAGCATTGGTGTCAGTGGCCTCAATAATAACCCCCAGCATTGGTGTCAGTGACTGTAATAATAACCCCCAGCTCTGGTGTCAGTGACTGTAATAATAACCCCCAGCTCTGGTGTCAGTGACTGTAATAATAACCCCCAGCTCTGGTGTCAGTGACTGCACTGTAATAATAACCCCCAGCTCTGGTGTCAGCGACTGCACTGTAATAATAACCCCCAGCTCTGGTGTCAGCGACTGCACTGTAATAATAACCCCCAGCTCTGGTGTCAGTGACTGTAATAATAACCCCCAGCATTGGTGTCAGTGACTGTAATAATAACCCCCAGCTCTGGTGTCAGCGACTGCACTGTAATAATAACCCCCAGCTCTGGTGTCAGTGACTGCACTGTAATAATAACCCCCAGCTCTGGTGTCAGCGACTGCACTGTAATAATAACCCCCAGCTCTGGTGTCAGTGACTGTAATAATAACCCCCAGCATTGGTGTCAGTGACTGTAATAATAACCCCCAGCTCTGGTGTCAGTGACTGTAATAATAACCCCCAGCATTGGTGTCAGTGACTGTAATAATAACCCCCAGCATTGGTGTCAGCGACTGTAATAATAACCCCCAGCATTGGTGTCAGTGGCCTCAATAATAACCCCCAGCATTGGTGTCAGTGACTGTAATAATAACCCCCAGCTCTGGTGTCAGTGACTGTAATAATAACCCCCAGCTCTGGTGTCAGTGACTGTAATAATAACCCCCAGCTCTGGTGTCAGTGACTGCACTGTAATAATAACCCCCAGCTCTGGTGTCAGCGACTGCACTGTAATAATAACCCCCAGCTCTGGTGTCAGTGACTGTAATAATAACCCCCAGCATTGGTGTCAGCGACTGTAATAATAACCCCCAGCTCTGGTGTCAGCGACTGTAATAATAACCCCCAGCATTGGTGTCAGTGGCCTCAATAATAACCCCCAGCATTGGTGTCAGTGACTGTAATAATAACCCCCAGCTCTGGTGTCAGTGACTGTAATAATAACCCCCAGCTCTGGTGTCAGTGACTGTAATAATAACCCCCAGCTCTGGTGTCAGTGACTGCACTGTAATAATAACCCCCAGCTCTGGTGTCAGCGACTGCACTGTAATAATAACCCCCAGCTCTGGTGTCAGCGACTGCACTGTAATAATAACCCCCAGCTCTGGTGTCAGTGACTGTAATAATAACCCCCAGCATTGGTGTCAGTGACTGTAATAATAACCCCCAGCATTGGTGTCAGTGACTGTAATAATAACCCCCAGCATTGGTGTCAGTGACTGTAATAATAACCCCCAGCTCTGGTGTCAGTGTCAGCACGGTTCTATGTTTGCATGCAGCACCGGGACAAGGATGACGCCTCTGATCTTATCGTTTTTGTCTTTTTCTCAGGTCTTTGGAGCTCCTATTTGCAAGTAATCAAAATAATAAACTTCTGTACGGCGAGCCCCCTAAATCTCCCAGAGCGACACGCAAGTTCTCCTCCCCGCCGCCCCTTTCCATCACCAAGTCCTCATCGCCCAGCCGTAGACGCAAACTTTCCCTCAACATTCCCATCATTACCGGTGGAAAAGCGCTGGACCTCGCCGCTCTGGGATGTTCTCCAAACGGAAACCCAAGTGCCTGCCCTGCCCCTCCTCCATACAGCAAAACCACTTTGGACATCAATAAACTTTATGTGTCGGGAAGTTTCCCGAGCAAAGTAGGAGAGGGGGAGGAGCCGCCTGCAGAGAAGGACGAGGAACCGGTAACACCGAGGCAAAGCAAAGGTAAGAGAGAAACCTTCAACTAATAATGTAACTTCACCCTTTATTCTCTTATTAACCACTTAAGACCCGGACCTTTAGGCAGCTAAAGGACCCGGACAGTTTTTGCGATTCGGCACTGCGTCGCTTTAACTGACAATTGCGCGGTCGCGCGACGTGGCTCCCAAACAAAATTGGCGTCCTTGTTTTCCCCACAAATAGAGCTTTCTTTTGGTGGTATTTGATCACCTCTGCGGTTTTTATTTTTTGCGCTATAAACAAAAATAGAGCGACAATTAAAAAAATTCAATATTTTTTACTTTTTGCTATAATAAATATCCCCCAAAAATACATAAAACTATTTTTTTTGTCCCTTAGTTTAGGCCGATACGTATTCTTCTACATATTTTTGTATATAAGCGTTTATCGGTTGGTTTGCGCAAAATTTATAGCGTTTACAAAATAGGGGATAGTTTTATTGCATTTTTATTAATTATTATTTTTTTACTACTTATGGCGGCGATCAGCGATTTTTTTCATGACTGCGACATTATGGCGGACACTTCGGACAATTTTGACACATTTTTGGGACCATTGTCATTTTCACAGCAAAAAATGCATTTAAAATGCACTGATTACTGTGAAAATGACAATTGCAGTTTGGGAGTTAACCACAAGGGGGGCGCTGAAGGGGTTAAGTGTGACCTCATATGTGTTTCTAACTGTAGGGGGGTGTGGCTGTAGGTGTGACGTCATTGATTGTGTTTCCCTATATCAGGGAACACACGATCGATCACGGCGCCACAGTGAAGAACGGGGAAGCTGTGTTTACACACGGCTCTCCCCGTTCTTCAGCTCCGGGGACCGATCGCGGGACTCCAGCGGCGATCGGGTCCGCGAGTCCCGCGGCAGTGGTCACGGAGCTTCGGACCGGGTCGCGTGCACGCACCCGCGGTGCGCGCGTGACCCCATAGCTGGGTTTAAAGGGCAACGTACATATATGTTGATGTGCCCAGCCGTGCCATTCTGCCGACGTAAATCGGCGTGAAGGGGTCCTTAAGTGGTTAAAGGACCCTTACAGGTCAGCCGACGTGACCTACAGCCTTTCCATGTCTGTATTCTGGTGTAAGAATTAAATGTTGTAATGCTCAGATTAGTTTTTGCCCCTTGCCTTCCATTGTTCAGTTGTTCTTTGTAGGGATGCATTTGATGGGCGCTGGTGAGGCTGCATTTGATGGGCGCTGGTGAGGCTGCATTTGATGGGCGCTGGTGAGGCTGAATTTGATGGGCGCTGTTGAGGCTGCATTTGATGGGCGCTGGTGAGGCTGCATTTGATGGGCGCTGGTGAGGCTGCATTTGATGGGCGCTGGTGAGGCTGCATTTGATGGGCGCTGGTGAGGCTGCATTTGATGGGCGCTGGTGAGGCTGCATTTGATGGGCACTGGTGAGGCTGCATTTGATGGGCGCTGGTGAGGCTGCATTTGATGGGCGCTGGTGAGACTGCATTTGATGAGCGCTGGTGAGGCTGCATTTGATGGGCGCTGGTGAGGCTGCATTTGATGGGCGCTGGTGAGGCTACATTTGATGGGCGCTGGTGAGACTGCATTTATGGGCGCTGGTGTGGCTGCATTTGATGGGCGCCGGTGAGGCTGCATTTGATGGGCGCCGGTGAGGCTGCAATTGATGGGCGCTGGTGAGGCTACATTTGATGGGCGCTGGTGAGGCTACATTTGATGGGCGCTGGTGAGGCTGCAATTGATGGGCGCTGGTGAGGCTGCATTTGATGGGCGCTGGTGAGGCTGCATTTGATGGGCGCTGGTGAGACTGCATTTGATGGGCGCTGGTGAGACTGCATTTGATGGGCGCTGGTGAGGCTGCATTTGATGGGCGCTGGTGAGGCTGCATTTGATGGGCGCTGGTGAGGCTACATTTGATGGGCGCTGGTGAGGCTGCAATTGATGGGCGCTGGTGAGGCTGCATTTGATGGGCGCTGGTGAGGCTGCATTTGATGGGCGCTGGTGAGACTGCATTTGATGGGCGCTGGTGAGGCTGCATTTGATGAGCGCTGGTGAGGCTGCATTTGATGGGCGCTGGTGAGGCTGCATTTGATGGGCGCTGGTGAGACTGCATTTGATGAGCGCTGGTGAGGCTGCATTTGATGGGCGCTGGTGAGGCTGCATTTGATGGGCGCTGGTGAGGCTACATTTGATGGGCGCTGGTGAGACTGCATTTATGGGCGCTGGTGAGGCTGCAATTGATGGGCGCTGGTGAGGCTGCATTTGATGGGCGCTGGTGAGGCTACATTTGATGGGCGCTGGTGAGGCTACATTTGATGGGCGCTGGTGAGGCTGCAATTGATGGGCGCTGGTGAGGCTGCAATTGATGGGCGCTGGTGAGGCTGCATTTGATGGGTGCTGGTGAGGCTGCATTTGATGGGCGCTGGTGAGACTGCATTTGATGGGCGCTGGTGAGGCTGCATTTGATGGGCGCTGGTGAGGCTACATTTGATGGGCGCTGGTGAGACTGCATTTGATGGGCGCTGGTGAGACTGCATTTATGGGCGCTGGTGAGGCTGCATTTGATGGGTGCCGGTGAGGCTGCATTTGATGGGCGCTTCATTAAAAGGGTGGGGTTTACATGGGCAAGGAAAAGGGGGTGGAGCCAAAAGGGGTGGCAAAATTAGGTTTCGCCTAGGGTGTCAAAAATCATTTCACCAGCCCTGCCAGGAGAAGGCCATTAAGGGCATGAAGTGGCCTAGCCAGTCTCCAGACCTTAATCCTATAGAAAATTTATGGAGGAGCCGAAACTTCGAGTAAAAGCCAAGAAACCTTCAGGATTTAGAGAAGAGACCAAAATCCCTCCTGAGATGTGTGGAGACCTGATCACCAACTACAAGAAACGTCTGACCTCCGTGCTTCCCAACAAGGAACCTCCCCCAACTACTAAGGAACCTCCCCCAACTACTAAGGGGATCAAATACTTATTTTACTCACTGAACTGCAACTCCATTTATAACATTTAGTATTTTCCCCCTTCTACATCAACACACATATATATATATATAGTACATAGAGATTAATATTGGTTTATGCCCCAGAGGAGGGTTATGAGCACTTGTGGTAACAAAGTGCGGGGTTCTAGAACCCCATTGCTGGATGGGTAACCAGCATAGGTGTGCCAGGTGTGCGCACAGGGTGTGCCAGGTGTGCCTGGGCACACCCTAATCACCTGTACAGCGTAGATCCCCCCTACTGCCCTGGCTCCCCTTGCAGCACTGAGAAAGAGGGGTATTGGGGAAAAATGGGGAATGATGGGACTTTATATGAAACACAGCACTTGGGTGGAATGAATCAATCGATAAGGTATATACTAAGGTTGTCCCGATACCGATACTAGTATTGGTATCGGTACAAATACCGAGCATTTCCCCGGGTACTTGTACTCGGGGGGAAAAGCTCCGATGCTTCGCCCGATACCTGGGCAGTCAGGGTGATCGGTGTGGCAGAGGAGTTACAAGCACCGATCTTTTCAGCTGCTTTAGTTAAAGTTATACATCGGTGATCGGTGCTTGTAACTTCCCCCAAAGCCGCACCGATCACCGCTGACTGTCCTGTGCTGTCCCCCTCCGTCCTCAGTGCTGTCCCCCTCCGTCCTCAGTGCTGTCCCCCTTCGTCCTCAGTGCTGTCCCCCTCCATGCTGTCCCCCTCCGTGCTGTCCCCCTCCGTCCTCAGTGCTGTCCCCCTCCGTGCTGTCCCCCTTCGTCCTCAGTGCTGTCCCCCTCTGTCCTCAGTGCTGTCCCCCTCTGTCCTCAGTGCTGTCCCCCTCCGTGCTGTCCCCCTCTGTCCTCAGTGCTGTCCCCCTCTGTGCTGTCCCCCTCCGTCCTTAGTGCTGTCCCCCTCCGTCCTTAGTGCTGTCCCCCTCCCTCCTCAGTGCTGTCCCCCTCCGTGCTGTCCCCCTGCATCCTCAGTGCTGTCCCGCTCCGTGCTGCTCTCCCCTCTCCGTGCTGCTCTCCCCTCTCCGTGCTGCTCTCCCCCCTCCGTGCTCCTCAGTGCTGTCCCCCTCTGTGCTGTCCCCCTTCGTCCTCAGTGTTGTCCCCCTCCGTGCTGTCCCCCTCTGTCCTCAGTGCCGTCCTTAGTGCTGTCCCCCTCCGTCCTTAGTGCTGTCCCCCTCCGTCCTTAGTGCTGTCCCCCTCCCTCCTCAGTGCTGTCCCCCTCCCTCCTCAGTGCTGTCCCCTCCCTCCTCAGTGCTGTCCCCCTGCATCCTCAGTGCTGTCCCGCTCCATGCTGCTCTCCCCCCTCTGTGCTCCGTGCTGCTCTCCCCCCTCTGTGCTCCGTGCTGCTCTGCCCCCTCCCTGTTCCATGCTGCTCTCCCCTCTCTGTGCTGCTCTCCCCCCTCTGTGCTCCTCAGTGCTGTCCCCTTTCATGCTGTCCCCCTTCGTCCTCAGTGTTGTCCCCCTCCATGCTGTCCCTCTCCGTCCTCAGTGCTGTCCCCCTTCGTCCTCAGTGCTGTCCCCCTCTGTCCTCAGTGCTGTCCCCCTCCATCCTCAGTGTTGTCCCCCTCCGTGCTGTCCCCCTCTGTCCTCAGTCCTGCCCCACTTCATCCTCAGTGCTGTCCCCCTCTGTCCTCAGTGCTGTCCCCCTTCCTCCTCAGTGCTGTCCCCCTTCCTCCTCAGTGCTGTCCCCCTCCGTGCTGTCCCCCTCCGTCCTTAGTGCTGTCCCCCCCGTCCTTAGTGCTGTCCTCAGTGCTGTCCCCCTCTGTCCTCAGTGCTGTCCCCCTCCCTCCTCAGTTCTGTCCCCCTCCGTGCTGTCCCCCTGCATCCTCAGTGCTGTCCCGCTCCGTGCTGCTCTCCCCCCTCTGTGCTGCTCCAGTCTCTGCTCCGTGCTGCTCTCCCCATCCGTGCTGCTCTCCCCTCTCTGTGCTGCTCTCCCCCCTCCGTGCTCCTCAGTGCTGTCCCCCTTCATCCTCAGTGCTGTCCCCCTCCATGCTGTCCCCCTCCGTGCTGTCCTCCTAGTAGGAGGCACTAGGGAGCCCCTGCAGCACTGTCGGCTCCCTTCCTGATCGGGAATGTGTGTTGGAGCTTTGGAGTGCACCCCCCAGTGCAATAGGCTGCGCACACCTATATGGTAACCAGTTAGTCCTGCTGTTATCCAGATATTGATTTCTGTTTTCCGTTTCACAGACTCGGAGAGTTCCTGCCGAGCGGAGTCAGACACCGAGCAGACTCAAAGTGATGAAGCTGAAACTGACACTTCTCCGACTCGCTCGCCAACTACGCCAATCGCTCGGGGTGGGCGAAACTCGGCTGGTGAGTAAACCGCTTCCCGAACAGTTCTGCAAATTATGAAAAAATTTCATTCAGCACACTCTGCTTATGGATAGTTTAACCACTTCAGCCCCTGAAGGATTTGCCCCCTTAATGACCAGTAGTTGGCAGTTTAGTACCAAATTTGGGGCGGATCCACAGAGCGAGTACGCCGGGGTATCTACTGATACGCCGGCGTACTTTCAAATTACCTGCGTTGTATCTTTGGTTTGAATCCTCAAACCAAGATACGACGGCATCTGGGTTTGATCCGACAGGCGTACGCCTTCGGATCTAAGATGCAATTCTTCGGCGTCCGCTGGGTGGCGTTCACGTCTTTTTCCGCGTCGGGTATGCAAATTAGCTATTTCCGACGATCCGCGAACGTACGAGCGGCCGGTGCATTTTTTTTACGGCGTCCTCCAGTCGGCTTTTTCCGGCGTATAGTCAAAGCTGGTATTTTGTTGCGTATAGTTAGACTTGCCATGTTAAGTATGGCCGTCGTTACCGCGTTTATTTAGAATTTTTTATTTTTTTTTGCGTAAGTCGTCCGTGAATCGGGATGGACGTAATTCAAGTCTAAGTTAAAAAAAATTATGTCCTTGCGACGTCATTTAGCGCAAAGCACGGCGGGAAATTTAGGGACGGCGCATGCGCAGTTCATTCGGCGCGGGGACGCGCTTTATTTAAATGAAACACGCCCCCTAATCGCCGATTTGAATTACGCGCCGTTACGCCGCCAGAGATAGACTACGCCGCCGTAATTTACGGCGCAAATTCTTTCAGGATTCGAACCGAGGACAAGTAAGTCACGGCGGCGTAGCGTATCTCTGTGGATCTGCCCCTTAGTTTTTAATGAATTTTGACAAATTGGTTCATTACGAAATTTTTTCATTTTTCAATTTCCGAGTTTTTGGAATCTTCTGAAATTTCAGAAATTTCGGAAAATCGGAAACTTCGAAAATCGGAAATTAGAAGAGCATTAATTTGAAAAATCTAAATCTGAAAATTAGAAGTTAGGAAATTCGAAAATACAAAAATTTGAAGTTGGGATACATATAAAAAAAAATATTTATTCATCAGTTTAGGCTGATACGTATTCTTCTACATATTTTTAGTAAAAAAAAAAAATCATAATAAGCGTTTATTGATTGGTTTGCGCAAAAGTTATAGCATCTACAAAATAGAGGGATATATTTATGGAATTTTTTATTTATTTTTTATGTTTATGGTTTTTACTGGTAATGGTAAAAAAACATTAAAGGCCATTACCAGTAAAAACATAAAAAAATTAAATAAAATTCCATAAATCTTTCCCTCTATTTTGTAGATGCTATAACTTTTGCGCAAACCAATCAATATACGTTTTTTTTATATACTAAAAATATGGAGAAGAATATGTATTGGCCTAAACTGATGAATAAATTAGGGGAGGAAATCCTTGAGGGACTGAGGCAGATTTTTAGCGGGACTGCGACATTGCACCTTATGTGACACTTTTTAGAGACCAGTGACATTACAGCGATCAGTGCTAACAAAAAAATATGCACTAGGGGGCGATCAAGGGGTCAACTGGGTGTGTTCTAACTGTGTGGGGGGTTGTACTCACTGGGACAACACAGAGATCGCTTTACAAAGGGAGATCCTTGTTCTGCACCTCTGTACAGCGATCATGGGTGGCCGGCGGACATAGCGGTTGGTCAGAGGACATCGAGTCCGCCGAACCCGCGGGCGCGCTCCCGTGGCGAGTATCGGGCGAGCGTGCGCCCACAGTATCTATTACACAAAATTACGTACAGGTAGGACGTTTTTTTGGTCGTGTGTAGCACGCCAAAAGTCTGGTACTCCCAGTATACAATAATTGTTGGCTTTTTTTTTTTGTTATCAAATCCGGGATCTCTGTATACTTAAGTTTTCATCGTAAGTGCTTGATTCACAAAGCACTTGCGTGTAAACTTGCGGCGGCGTAGCGTAAAGCCGTCCGGCGCAAGCCCGCCTAATTCAAATGGGGCGTGTACCATTTAAATTTAAGCGCGTTCCCGCGCCGGACGTACTGCGCATGCTCCGTTTTGAAATTTCCCGCCGTGCATTGCGCAAAATGACGTCGCCCCGACGTAATGTTTTGAACGGCGACGTGCGTTACGTACTTTCGTATTCCCGGACGACTTACGCAAAAAAAAAAAAAAATTAGAAATTCGACACGGGAACGACGGCCATACTTTAACATGGGCTGTCTATTGTTACACCACCTAAATAGCAGCCGTAACTTTGCGACGCGAAAAGCCGACTAGCGACGACGTAAGAGATGCGACGAACGCGCGTACCTTCGTGGATCGCTGTAAACAGCTAATTAGCATACCCGACGCGGGGAAAAGACGCTATCTCCACCCAGCAGCCGCCGAAGTATTGCATCCTAAGATCCGAAGCCGTACGCCTGTCGGATCTTAGCCAAATGCCGTCGTATCTTTGTTTGTGAATTACAAATAAAGATACGACGCGGCAAATTTGAAAGTACGCCAGAGTATCAGCAGATACACCAGCGTACTACTTCTGTGAATCTGGCCCATTGTTTCTTTAGCGACAAGTAAAAAGAAAAAAAAAAGTATGTTTTAATAAAATGTTCCTCTACCTAAAAGCCCCGGACCATTTGGTTGGCCAAAGACCAGAGCACTTTTTGCGATTCGGCACTGCGTCGCTTTAACTGACAATTGCGCGGTCGTGCAGCGCGGCTTCCAAACATAATTGACGTCCTGCAGCTGCAGAAGAGGTTCGAGGGCCACATGCAATGAGCTGGAGGGCCGGATTCCTCCCGCGGGCCTTGTGTTCTACAGGAAGATAACTTTTTCGGGGCGCCGATGCCGCTTACTCTTGTCTCCGTTCCTTTTGAAAGCAAAGTTGCGGAAGCTGCTATGCCTGATCCTCTCCTCCTTCCCACCCATTCCCAGAAGCCTTTGTATTATGTGAACTCATTCACAAAATATAAAGGCCTCTGTGAACGGGCAGCAGAGGGAAGGTGCGGGTATTGCTGATCTGTGTGCTTTTCTCCTCTCACAGTTGGAGTGTATCCTCCTCCTGCGAGTGTAATGAACCCGTCACATGCAAGTAATAGAGATAAATCCCGGAGGTGGCATGCACCTAATTGGACTTTGAAAAAGTGCAGAAACACTACGAGTAAGGTTGCTGAAATCCTAGAAATCGGCTTTAAAGCAGAGTTTCGGCAAAAAAAAAAAAAATAAATTTAAGTCAGCAGCTACAAATACTGCAGCTGCTGACTTTTAATATATGAATACTTACCTGTCCAGGGCGCCCGCGATGTCAGCACCCGAAGCCGATCTCTCCCTCGGCTCTCGGGTGCTGCCACCGCCATCTTTGGTAAGGGATTCGGTAAGTGAAGCCTTGGACATAAAGACAGTGGGCCGGATTCAGATACAATGGCGTATCTGTCCGGCCCGGCGTAACGTATCTGAGATACGTTACGCCGATCTAACTTTGGGAGCGAGTTCTTTATTCAGAAAGAACTTGCGCCCTTAGTTAGAGCGGCATAGCGTATGTGTTGCGGCGTAAGGCCGCGTAATTCAAATGGGGATGTAGGGGGGCGTGTTTTTAAATTTTTGTTGACCCCGCGTTTTTTACGTTTTGTTTGAACGGCGCATGCGCCGTCCGTTAAATATCCCAGCGTGCATTGCTCTAAATGTCGTCGCAAGGACGTCATTGGTTTCGACGTGAACGTAAATTACGTCCAGCCGTATTCGCGAACGACTTACGCAAACGACGTAAAAATTTCAAATTTCGACGCGGGAACGACGGCCATACTTAACATTGACTAGGCCAACTGTTTGTTCGACTAACTTTACGCTGGAAAAAGCCTTACGTAAACAACGTAAAAAAAATACGCCGGGCGCACGTACGTTTCTGAATCGGCGTATCTATTAGCTACCCCTCATATAGCAGGGGTAACTATACGCCGGAAAAAGCCGAACGCAAACGACGTAAAAAAAAAACGCCGGGCGGTCGTTTGTTTCTGAATCGGCGTAACTCCTCATTTGCATATTCCTCGCGTAAAAATACGGAAGTGCCACCTAGCGGCCAGCCTGGAATTGCAGCCTAAGATCCGACGGTGTAAAACAATTACACCTGTCGGATCTTAGGGATATCTATGCGTAACTGATTCTCTGAATCAGGCGCATAGATACGACCAAGCGCACTCAGAGATACGACGGCGTATCAGGAGATACGCCGTCGTATCTCTTTCTGAATCCGGCCCTGTAATTGGAAGGCAGCTCCTGTGAGATGTGAAGGAATCTCTGCAGTGGTAAAACAAACCAAGAGCGCCACTCTAAGTGCAGCATGTCACATTGATAGAAGTTTATTAAGACAAATGGCAACTCTAGCTCCTGGAAACACAGTGATCCCTGGTGGTCCCTTACCCCGAGTGGAGCAGTGGATCCCCAGGACTCTTCACATCCTAATAAAATGTGGCCACCCCGACCCTTGTGCGGGTCGCAGCCAGGTATGGGGACAAAAAATAGGCCTAGGCATTTTAGATTGAGCAACCGGGGGGGGGGGGGCGGTGCTTCGTGGCGGCGGTTAATGATGGGATGTGGGGTTCCAGCACCTTGTACCTCTGGACCCCTTTACATTACACAGCACCTTGCACCTCTGGGCCCCTTTACATTACACAGCACCCTGCACCTCTGGGCCCCTTTACATTACACAGCACCCTACACCTCTGGACTCCTTTACATTACACAGCACCCTGCACCTCTGGACTCCTTTACATTACACAGCACCCTACACCTCTGGACTCCTTTACATTACACAGCACCCTGCACCTCTGGACCCCTTTACATTACACAGCACCCTGCACCTCTGGGCCCCTTTACATTACACAGCACCCTACACCTCTGGACTCCTTTACATTACACAGCACCCTGCACCTCTGGACTCCTTTACATTACACAGCACCCTACACCTCTGGACCCCTTTACATTACACAGCACCCTGCACCTCTGGACCCCTTTACATTACACAGCACCCTGCACCTCTGGGCCCCTTTGCATTACACAGCACCTTGCACCTCTGGGCCCTTTTACATTACACAGCACCCTGCATCTCTGGACCCCTTTACATTACACAGCACCCTGCACCTCTGGGCCCCTTTACATTACACAGCACCCTACACCTCTGGACTCCTTTACATTACACAGCACCCTGCACCTCTGGACCCTTTTACATTACACAGAACCCTGCACCTCTAGACCCCTTTACATTACACAGCACCTTGTACCTCTGGACCCCTTTACATTACACAGCACCCTGCACCTCTGGACTCCTTTACATTACACAGCACCGCACCTCAGGACCCCTTTACATTACACAGCACCCTGCACCTCTAGACTCCTTTACATTACACAGCACCGCACCTCAGGACCCCTTTACATTACACAGCACCCTGCACCTCTGGGCCCCTTTACATTACACAGCACCCTGCACCTCTGGGCCCCTTTACATTACACAGCACCCTGCACCTCTGGGCCCCTTTATATTACACAGCCCCCCTGCACCTCTGGGCTCCTTTATATTACACAGCCCTCCCTGCACCTCTGGGCCCCTTTATATTACACAGCACCCTGCACCTCTGGACCCCTTTACATTACACAGCACCCTGCACCTCTGGGCCCCTTTACATTACACAGCACCCTACACCTCTGGACACCTTTACATTACACAGCACCCTGCACCTCTGGACCCTTTTACATTACACAGAACCCTGCACCTCTAGACCCCTTTACATTACACAGCACCTTGTACCTCTGGACCCCTTTACATTACACAGCACCCTGCACCTCTAGACTCCTTTACATTACACAGCACCGCACCTCAGGACCCCTTTACATTACACAGCACCCTGCACCTCTGGGCCCCTTTACATTACACAGCACCCTGCACCTCTGGGCCCCTTTACATTACACAGCACCCTGCACCTCTGGGCCCCTTTATATTACACAGCCCCCCTGCACCTCTGGGCTCCTTTATATTACACAGCCCTCCCTGCACCTCTGGGCCCCTTTATATTACACAGCACCCTGCACCTCTGGACCCCTTTACATTACATAGCACCGCACCTCTAGACCCCTTTACATTGCACAGCCCCCCACAGTTTGTTACACAGACACCCCCCTAACAGTTCTGGACCCCCTGCATTTTACACTGGGGGGAGACGTGACATGCGGCCCGCGGCCCACCGGGCATATGCCGGTGTGCCCTATTATGGCCTGCTGACAAATGTTTTTTTACATTGCGTCTATGTGAATTGCCATTTGTCTTAATAGATTTGCTTTTATTGAGACATGCTGCACTTAGAGTGGCGCTCTTTCTTTTGTATGTTATAGCTCTGTATCTAGAAACGCATTCCAGACTGCGTTTCTATGCTGGGGAACCTTCCCCTCATCTGCAGATACAAAGATGTGGGTATTGAACATATTACACTTACATTACAAATTTTATTACAGATTTTACACTCTTCTCCTATAACAACGGCATTGTGATGACATCCTGCCGAGAGCACGACAGCAGCCGCAGCAACTTATCAGCAGCCTCGGCCTTTGCCATAGCAACAGCCGGAGCCAACGAGGGCACTCCCACCAAGGAGACCTACAGACGGATGTCTTTAGCAACAGCAGGTAGGAGCAAATGGACGTTTCCAGGAGGCGCATTGAGTCGCAATTTTCAGCTGGTCATGTCACGCATTCATGGTCATGGCGTTCTAGAATCGGAGCATCCATAAGTCACTAGTCTACGCCTCAGGTGTGCAATGGTAAGAGTACCGGAGTATGGAATCTACGGGAATAGGTGAACTTGTCAAGGACCTCTAAGTACAGGGGATATAGGTGGGGGTGCTTGGTTATTGTGGTTGGATTTGGTTTGGTGGAAACAGGGTAGTGCTAAGAGAAGAGGGAAGTGAGGGCAGTAAAAAGGGAAATGAAAGAAGGGTAGACTGGGCAGGGGAGTGGCTCAAAGAAGAGGAAAGTGGGGGCAGTAAAAAGGGAATAGGAAGGAAGGCTATAGACTGGGCAGGGGAGTGGGTCAGAGAAGAGGAAAGTGAGGTCAGTAAAAAGGGACTGGGACAGGAAGGAAGGGTAGACTGGGAAGGGGAGTGGCTCAGAGAAGAGGGAAGTGGAGGCAGTAAAAAAAGAATGGAAAGGAAGGGTAGACTGGGCAGGGGATTGGGTCAGAGAAGAGGAAAGTGAGGTCAGTAAAAGGGGAATGGGACAGGAAGGAAGGGTAGACTGGGCAGGGGAGTGGCTCAGAGAAGTGCAAAGTGGGGGCAGTAAAACAGGAATGGGAAGGGCAGACTGGGAAAAGGAGTGGCTCAGAGAAGAGGAGAGTGTGGGCAGTAAAAAGGGAATGGGGCGGGTAGGAAGGGTAGACTGGGCAGGGGAGTGGTTTAGAGAAGTGGAAAGTAGGGGCAGTAAAAAGGGAATGGGATGGGAAGGAAGGGTAGACTGGAGAGAGGAGTGGCTCAGAAAAGATGAAAGTCAGGGCAGTAAAACGGGGAGAATGGGCAGGGGAGTGGCTCAGGGAAAGAGTAAAGTGGGGGCAGTAAAACAGAAATGGGAAGGGCAGACTTCGGAAAGGGCGTGGCTCAGAGAAGAGGAGAGTATGGGCAGTAAAAAGGGATTGGGAAGGGAAGGAAGGGTAGACTGGGAAGGGGAGGGGCTCACAAAAGAGAGAAGTGAGGGCAGTAAAAAGGGATTGGGAAGGAAGGGTAGACTGGGCAGGGGAGTGGCTCGGAGAAGTGGAAAGTGGGGGCAGTAAAAAGGGAATGGGAAGGAAGGGTAGACTGGGCAGAGGAATGGCTTAGAAAAGAGGGAAGTGGGGGTAGTAAAAAGGGATTGGGAAGGGTATAGACTGGGCAGAGGAGTGGCTCAGAGAATAGGAAAGTGAGGGCAGTAAAAAGGGAATGGGAAGGGAGGGAAGGGTAAAGACTGGGCAGGGGAGTGGCTCAGAGAAGAGGGAAGTGAGGGCAGTAAAAAGGGAAGGAAGGGTAGACTGGGCAGAGGAGTGGCTCAGAGAAGAGGGAAGTGGGGGTAGTAAAAAGGGATTGGGAAGGGAAGGAAGGGTATAGACTGGGCATGGGGAGTGGCTCAGAGAAGAGGGAAGTAAGGGAAGTAAAAAGAGAAGGAAGGGTAAAGACTGGGCAGGGGAGTGGCTCAGAGAAGAGGGAAGTAAAAAGAGAAGGAAGGGTAAAGCCTGGGCAGGGGAGTGGCTCAGAGAAGAGGAAAGTGAGGGCAGTAAAAAAGGAATGGGAAGGAAGGGTAGACTGGGCAGAGGGTTGGCTCAGAGAAGAGGGAAGTAGGGTCAGTAAAAAGGAAATGGGATGGGAAGGAAGGGTAGACTGGGCAGAGGAGTGGCTCAGAGCAAAGGGAAGTAGGGTCAGTAAGAAGGAAATGGGATGGGAAGGAAGGGTAGACTGGGAATGGGAGTGGCTCAAAGAAGAGGAAAGTGGGGGCAGTAAAAAGGGAATAAGAAGAAAGGGTATAGACTTGGCAGGGGAGTGGGTCAGAGAAGAGGAAAGTGAGGTCAGTAAAAAGGGACTGGGACAGGAAGGAAGGGTAGACTGGGCAGGGGAGTGGCTCAGAGAAGAGGGAAGTGGAGGCAGTAAAAAAAGAATGGGAAGGAAGGGTAGACTGGGCAGGGGAGTGGGTCACAGAAGAGGAAAGTGAGGTCAGTAAAAAGGGATTGGGACAGGAAGGAAGGGTAGACTGGGCAGGGGAGTGGCTCAGAGAAGAGGGAAGTGGAGGCAGTAAAAAAAGAATGGGAAGGAAGGGTAGACTGGGCAGGGGAGTGGCTCAGAGAAGAGCAAAGTGGGGGCAGTAAAACAGGAATGGGAAGGGCAGACTGGGAAAAGGAGTGGCTCAGAGAAGAGGAGAGTGTGGGCAGTAAAAAGAGATTGGGAAGGGGCTTACAGAAGAGGGAAGTGAGGGCAGTAAAAAGGAAATAGGGCGGTTAGGAAGGGACAGAGGACTGGACAGAGGAGTGGCTCAGGGAAGAGTGAAGTGGGGGCAGTAAAACAGAAATGGGAAGGGCAGACTTTGGAAAGGGCGTGGCTCAGAGAAGAGGAGAGTATGGGCAGTAAAAAGGGATTGGAAAGGGTGGGAAGGGGAGGGGCACACAAAAGAGGGAAGTGAGGGCAGTAAAAAGGGATTGGGAAGGAAGGGTAGACTGGGCAGGGGAGTGGCTCAGAGAAGAGGTAAGTGAGGGCAGTAAATAGGGAATGGGACGGGAAGGAAGGTTAGACTGGGCAGAGGAGTGGCTCGGAGAAGTGGAAAGTGGGGGCAGTAAAAAGGGATTGTGAAGGGGAGTGACTCTTAGAAGGGAAAACGAGTGCAGTAAAATGGGAGGGGAAGGAAGGGTAGACTGAGCAGGGGGGGGGGGTGGCTCAGGTCCTCACCCCAAAAGGACTTTTCTGGAGATGAAGAAAAAGCAATCCAGTAGAACAGTTTTTTATGGAATTTCTCTAAAGAGAGAATGTAAGGTCCTACATGGCCTTAAAATGGTTCTAAACACTGCATTTCATGCATGAGGGTATAAAAAACCTTAAAGTGGATGTAAACCCTGTTCATGAAATCTGAGCTGTGCACATATATCTGCAGTTTGTCGTATCTCTCTTCAAATCTGAAGTCCGGTGGCTTTCTCCTGCTCTGTTCTTTCGTTATTAGCATAACGTCTGACAAGTTATCCGTCAACTGTGATAAAACCAGGCTGAATTTTGTAGATTAGCAGAGAGCTGGTCTATTCACAGCACAGCTCTGCGTTTTTTCCTTTCTATTTCTGACTATTTAGAGGGGGGGGGTGTGCCTTTCCTCCAATCAGCTGTCTCGCAGTGTATGGCAGGAATCCACACCCATAGTTGAATCAGGAAGAGAAAATTCTAACAAGATGTGCACTTTCTAAACCGTATATAAAGCGGAAGACTGCAGATAGTTACATAGTTAGTCAGGTTGAAAAAAGACACAAGTCCATCCAGTTGAAACCACAAAAAAAAAAAAAAAAAAAAAAAAACACAGTACAATCCTATACACCCAACTCCATACCCACAGTTGATCCAGAGGAAGGCAAAAAAAACAGCAGAGAATGATCCAATTTGCTACAGCAGGGGAAAAAATTCCTTCCTGATCCCCCGAGAGGCAATCGGATTTTCCCTGGATCAACTTTACCTACAAATCTTAGTACTCAGTTATATTCTGTACATTTAGGAAAGAATCCAGACCTTTCTTAAAGCAATCTACTGAGCTGGCCAGAACCACCTCTGGAGGGAGTCTGTTCCACATTTTACAGATAAACATGTACAACTTATGTAGGAGGATTTGTTTCATCTCTGTGTATCATCTGAGGCTGTTCACTTCACTGGGTGGGTGTAGGATAGGGTTTACATCCACTTTAAGTGTGCAGCTCGCCCCTCCCCCCCCCCCATTACTTGTAAACCACTTAACAATTTTTTTCCCGCGCTCTCACTCCCACAAATGTATAATCCTATACATAAAGCGCACATTCTCCACTCCATGCCTCCTCTTCACTGACATGTTCGTGCACGGCTCACTCACCGGAAACCTTTTCACCCCCCCCCCCCCCCCCATTACAGGTAGTCATAAACAGCATTAGGTATCTGGTGGTATTGCATTATCCACTGCTTTATATCTTAAGGGAACATCTCAGACCGGATCCTCGGTATCGGCGCGCCCACACCTTCAAATTCCCATAACAGATCTTCGCTCAGAGAGGGAGGTAAAAGGAAAAAATACCTCTCATGGTGCAGTATATCAGCATTTTATTCAAACAATGTTAAAAGAAAAATCACACTTTTACCATGTTGCAAGATGTTTCACAGCATTCAATCAGCTTGGGAACGCCGGTTTGCGCTCCACCTGCGTTCCAAAATGGCGGAAGTGACGCGTCCCGATTTAGTCCCACCCTAAGTGACTATCGGGAAGCGTCACTTACGCCATTTTGGAACGCAAAACGCCATAACAATAAAGTATTTCTTTATCATTTGCCCCATATAATCTCTAAGGTCTTCATTTCCATGATATACAATTTATGTAACACGTAATCCTTTTATATTGCAGGCTTCCCATCGGATCAGAGGAACGGAGACAAGGAATTCGTCATCAGAAGAGCCGCCACAAACCGCGTCCTGAATGTCCTGAGACACTGGGTGTCCAAACACGCGCAGGTACTCCGCAAATCAGCACCGCCCATCATTTGGCGTTTTGTATGATGTCATGTGATACATTGAACCTGATGCAATAGTTTGCTGTGATTTGATCCGCGGTTGTGTTCTTAGTGGTGTATATGCTTTTAAAAAAAAAATATCGGGCCAGATTCTCCAAAAAGCGCCTATCTATAGCGTAGCGTATCTCAGATACACTACGCCGCCGTAACTTAGTGAGGCAGGTCCCGTATTGTCAAAGAACTTGCGGCCAAAGTTACGGCGGCGTAGTGTAACTGTGCCGGCGTAACCCCGCGTAATTCAAAGTAGGCTAGTGTGGGCGTGTTTTATGATAATGTATCGTGATTTACGCTTTTAACGAACGGCGCATGCGCCGTCCGTGAACGTATCCCAGTGCGCATGCTCAAAATGACGCCGCAAATAGTCAATGCTTGCGACGTGAACGTAAATTACGCCCAGCCCCATTCACGGACGACTTACACAAACAACGTAAAACACGACGCTGTTCGTACGTTTCCGACGTCCATACCTAACATGACTTACCCCTGCTTTATGAGGGGTAACTTTACGCCGGCGTATGTCTTACATAAACGACGTATCTTGCTACGCTGGGCGCACGTTCATTCGTGAATCGGCGTATCTAGCTCATTAGCATATTCGACGCGTAAATCTACCGAAGCGCCACCTAGCGCCCAGCGTAAATAGGCAACTAAGATACGACGGCGTAAGAGACTTACGCCGCTCGTATCTTAGCCGAATTTATGCGTAACTGATTCTAAGAATCAGCCGCATAGATACGACGGCTCTCATTCGGACTTACGATGGCGTACATGGCGCTACGCCGTCGTAAGTCCTTTCAGAATCTGGGCCAAGGTATTTATTTTATTTATTGATTTTTACATGGTCACTTTAAGGTTGTAAAGGTAAAAAAAAAAAAATCCTAAATATCTTCCTTTCCCTTGGTGCCGTCCTCCTTCACTTACCTCATCCTTCCATTTTGCTTTTAAATGTCCTTATTTCTTCTGAGAAATCCTCAATTCCTGTTCTTCTGTCTGTAACTCCACACAGTAATGTGAGGCTTTTTCCCTGGTGTGGAGTGTCGTGCTCGCCCCCTCCCTTGGACTACAGGAGAGTCAGGACGCTCTCTACACTGCAGATAGAGAAAGAAGCTGTGTGTTAGTGGGCGTCCTGACTCTCCTGGAGGAGAGATGTGGGGTCTTATTGACCACCCCTCATCTCTTCAATAAAAAATAAAATAATAAAAAAAAAATTCAAACGCCCCTGTCCCCGGTAGCTCGCGCGCAGAAGCGAACGCTCACGCAAGTCCCGCCCACATATGTAAACGCCGTTCAAACCGCACATGTGAGGTGTCGCCGCGTGCGTTAGAGCACCAGCAACAATTCTAGCCCTAGACCTTCTCTGTAAATCTCAACTGGTAACCTGTAAACATTTTAAAAGCATCGCCTATGGAGATTTTTATGTATCAAAGTTTGGCGCCATTCCATGAGTGTGCGCAATTATAAAGCGTGACATGTTAGGTATCTATTTACTCGGCGTAACATCATCTTTCATATTTTACAAAAAAAAATGGGCTAACTTTACTGTTTTGTTATTATTTAATTCATGAAACCGTTTTTTTTCCAAAAAAAAATGCGTTTGAAAAATGATTGCGCAAATACCGTGCGAGATAAAACGTTGCAATGACCGCCATTTTATTCCCTAGGGTGTCTGCTAAAAAAAACATATATAATGTTTGGGGGTTCTGAGTAATTTTCCAGCAAAAGAATGATGATTTGTACATGTAGGAGAGGAGTGCCAGAATAGGCGCGGTATTGAGGTGGTATAAAAGCCCGGTATTGAAGGGGTTATTAATAATTCTGATCACTTTTATTGCTGTCTCAAGGAATGTAAACATCCCTTGTGACAGTAATAGGTGGTGACAGGTCCTCTTTATGGAGGGATCTAAGAGACCACAAATCCCTCCTTTGTTTCCGGCTTCCTTTCCGGCTTCCTTCCAGTCTCAGCCTATCCAGCGGAAGTGCCGGATCGCGGATCGGGTCTCCTGGTGGGAGTGGAGGCCCAAAAAGGTGGTGGGGGGAGGGGATGGGGGGGGTGGGACTTCATCCTATGCATTAAGGTGAAAAAACATCCGACAGTACCGGCCCCCCCCCCCCCCCGAACCCCTGTTTTACTTACCTGACCCCTCAAAAGTCCCGCGTGCGTCCATGTGATGGTCTTCGGTTCCCAGCCTGCCCGTTGATTGGCTAGGCTGGACGGATTGATAGCAGCGCAGCCATTGGCTGGCGCTGCCGTCAATCACAGCGGATGATACGGCGCACCGGGGGTCGGGGCCGAGTGATACATTTGGCGACTATGCCCGCCACTGTATCATGGGAGCGCGCTCGCAAAAGCTTTCCACCATGCTCGCTCGCATGAAGGTGGAAAGCTTTTGCGAGGAGGAGCCGAGACAGCCGCCGGCGGGACCCCAGAAGACAGGTTTAGGTGGGCACTCGGGTCTGGTTAACTGTCACCTGAAAACAAAAGGCACTGTGATTGGACGCCCGATAGAGAGGACCGGAGACATCGAGGAGCGTGGACGTGGAGGACGCCACCGTGACCCACAGCGAGACAGGTAAGTCCCGACTCCTGGGCGATGCACACTGGCAGCATTTGATGGGGCACAATAGCAGCAATTCATGGGGCACAGTGGCAGCAATTCATGGGCACACTGGCAGAAATTAATGGGGCACAATAGCGGCAATTAATGGGCACACTGGCAGAAATCAATGAGGCACAATAGCAGCAATTCATGGGCACACTGGCAGCAATTCATGGGAACACTGGCAGCAATTCATAAGCACACTGGCAGCAATTAATGGGGCACAATAGCCGCAATTAATGGGCACACTGGCAGCAATTCATGGGAACACTGGCAGCAATTCATGGGAACACTGGCAGCAATTAATGGGGCACAATAGCGGCAATTAATGGGCACAGTGGCAGCAATTCATGGGCACAGTAGCAGCAATTCATGGGGCACACTGGCAGCAATTCATGGGACACAGTGGCAGCAATTCATGGGCACACTGGCAGAAATTAATGGGGCACAATAGCGGCAATTAATGGGCACACTGGCAGAAATTAATGGGGCACAATAGCAGCAATTCATGGGAACACTGGCAGCAATTCATGGGGCACAGTGGCAGCAATTCATGGGGCACAGTGGCAGCAATTCATGGGAACACTGGCAGCAATTCATGGGAACACTGGCAGCAATTCATGGGGCACAGTGGCAGCAATTCATAAGCACACTGGCAGCAATTAATGGGGCACAATAGCCGCAATTAATGGGCACACTGGCAGCAATTCATGGGAACACTGGCAGCAATTCATGGGGCACAATAGCGGCAATTAATGGGCACAGTGGCAGCAATTCATGGGGCACACTGGCAGCAATTCATGAGGCACACTGGCAGCAATTCATGGGGCACAGTGGCAGCAATTCATGGGGCACAGTGGCAGCAATTCATGGGGCACAATAGCGGCAATTAATGGGCACAGTAGCAGCAATTCATGGACACACTGGCAGCAATTCATGGGGCACACTGGCAGCAATTCATGGGGCACAGTGGCAGCAATTCATGGGGCACAGTGGCAGCAATTCATGTGCACACTGGCAGCAATTAATGGGGCACAATAGCGTCAATTAATGGGCACATTGGCAGCAATTCATGGGCACAGTGGCAGCAATTGATGGGTACGGTGGCTGCGTTTGATGGGCACAGTAGCTGTAATTGATGTTTTTTTTCAGTTGGTTTGCGCCCCCCAAAAAAATGTTGCGCCCCAGCCGCCACTGAAAATGTTATGTATGTAAAGTTGAAGTAAAGCAAACGTTCGATCTTCTGGGTTTTCTTCCAGGATTTTGAGACAAATCTCCAGCTAAAGAGTAAAGTGATCGGTTTCCTGGAGGAAGTCATCCACAACCCGGAGCTGCTGGCACAGGAGAGGAAGGCCGCAGCCAACATTATCCGGTGAGAATATAATAATATATATAATAATATATACATGAACACTCCATGCCCGTCATCCCATATGAGCCTATAATGTGCCATGGAAATGTACTGCTACTACAGGCCTTGTACTGTCTGTATGACATTATTCACAGTGCTGGATACTTCTTCCAGGTATTTATCACTTTAGTAGACACCACTACTACACTGCTACTCCCTCTCTACTACACTGCTACTGCCTCTCTACTACACCACTACTACACTGCTACTACCTCTCTACTACACTGCTACTCCCTCTCTACTACACCACTACTACACTGCTACTCCCTCTCTACTACACCACTACTACACTACTACTACCTCTCTACTACACCACTACTACACTGCTACTACCTCTCTACTACACCACTACTACACTACTACTACCTCTCTACTACTACACTGCTACACTGCTACTCCCTCTCTACTACACTGCTACTGCCTCTCTACTACACCACTACTACACTGCTACTCCCTCTCTACTACACCACTACTACACTGCTACTCCCTCTCTACTACATCACTACTACACTGCTACTACCTCTCTACTACACCACTACTACACTGCTACTACCTCTCTACTACACCACTACTACACTGCTACTACCTCTCTACTACATCACTACTACACTGCTACTCCCTCTCTACTACATCACTACTACACTGCTACTACCTCTCTACTACACCACTACTACACTACTACTACCTCTCTACTACTACACTGCTACTACCTCTCTACTACACCACTACTACACTGCTACTACCTCTACTACACCACTACTACACTACTACTACTACCTCTCTACTACACCACTACTACACTGCTACTACCTCTCTACTACACCACTACTACACTGCTACTACCTCTCTACTACATCACTACTACACTACTACTCCCTCTCTACTACACCACTACTACACTACTACTACCTCTCTACTACATCACTACTACACTGCTACTACCTCTCTACTACACCACTACTACACTGCTACTCCCTCTCTACTACACTACTACTACCTCTCTACTACACCACTACTACACTACTACTACCTCTCTACTACTACACTGCTACTACCTCTCTACTACACCACTACTACACTGCTACTCCCTCTCTACTACACCACTACTACACTGCTACTCCCTCTCTACTACACCACTACTACACCACTACTACCTCTCTACTACACCACTACTACACTGCTACTACCTCTCTACTACACCACTACTACACTACTACTACCTCTCTACTACTACACTGCTACTCCCTCTCTACTACACCACTACTACACTGCTACTCCCTCTCTACTACACCACTACTACACTACTACTACCTCTCTACTACACCACTACTACACTGCTACTACCTCTCTACTACACCACTACTACACTACTACTACCTCTCTACTACTACACTGCTACTACCTCTCTACTACACCACTACTACACTGCTACTCCCTCTCTACTACACCACTACTACACTGCTACTCCCTCTCTACTACACCACTACTACACTACTACTACCTCTCTACTACACCACTACTACACTGCTACTACCTCTCTACTACACCACTACTACACTACTACTACCTCTCTACTACTACACTGCTACTACCTCTCTACTACACCACTACTACACTGCTACTACCTCTACTACACCACTACTACACTACTACTACCTCTCTACTACACCACTACTACACTGCTACTACCTCTACTACACCACTACTACACTGCTACTACCTCTCTACTACACCACTACTACACTGCTACTACCTTTCTACTACTACACTGCTACTGCAGTGATCTCCACGAGCTTCCAGGTCTTTACGGGTCACTGCGATTACTGTACTGTGAAGTATGACGGCGCCGCACTACTGACAGCAATAACTGTACTGTATTAGACATGTGCACTGCCGAAAAATTAGTTCATTTTCGTTTCATCAGTTTTTTTAGGTTTTTCCGGAAATTCTGAAAATTCGGAAATTCGGAAATTTAAAAATTCGGAAATTTGTAAATTCGAAAATTTGGAAAATCGAAAATTTGGAATTCGGAAACTCAGAAATTCGAACATTCAGAAATGTGAACATTTTCGAATTCTGAGCGTTCAAATTTCCAATTTTCAAATTTCCTAAATTAAAGTTTTAGAATTTTGGTACCCAAAGTTTTAGAAATAGCAAATATTCACATTTCGGAAATTCAAAATTTCGGAATTCGGGAATTAACGAATTTGCCAAAATTTGTTAAAAAACGAAGGGCCAGATTCACAGACGAGATACGCCGGAGTATCTGCTGATATCTGCTGATACTCCGGCGCATTTTCAAATTTGCCGCGTCGTATCTTAATTTGTGATTCACAAAAAAGATACGACGGCTTTTGGCTAAGATCCGTCAGGCTTACGGCTTCGTACGGCTTCGGATCTTAGGATGCAATACTTCGGCCGCCGCTGGGTGGAGTTTGCGTCGTTTTCCTGCGTCGGGTATGCAAATTAGCTTTTACGGCGATCCACGACGGTTTTCGTGTTCGTTACATCGTCGCTAGTAATTTTTTCCCGTCGCAAAGTTCAGCCTGCTTTTACATGGCTTAACTTTAGACGAGCCATGTTAAAGTATGGCCGTCGTTCCCGCGTCGAATTTCCCCCAAAATTTTTTTGCGTAAGACGTCCGGGAATCCGAAAGTACGTTACGCACATCGCCGTTCAAAAAAAATGACGTCACTTCGCGCAAAGCACGGTGGGAATTTCAAAACGGAGCATGCGCAGTACGTCCGGCGCGGGAGCGCGCCTAATTTAAATGGTACACGCCCCATTTGAATTAGGCGGGCACTTTACGTTACACCGCTGTAAGTTTACAGGCATGTGCTTTGTGAATCAAGCACTTACGCTGAAAACTTGCGGCGGTGTAACGTAAACGGGATACGTTACGCCGCTGCGCAGGTACGTGAATCTGGCCCTAATTTGGGACTAAACGAATTGCACATGTCTATACTGCATACAACCATTCTGAATATGAAGCACAGGAGACTTAGGCTGCGTACACACGATCGGTCCATCCGATGAGAACGGTCTGATTAACCGTTTTCATCGGTTCAAACCGATCGTGTGTGGGCCCCATCGGTTAGTTAACCTTCGGTCAAAAAAATAGGAACTTGCTTTAAAATTGAACTGATGGACGCCTAACCGATAGGTCAAAACCGATCGTTAGTATGCAAAAGCATCGGTTAAAATCCCGCGCATGCTCAGAATCAAGTCGGCGCATGCTTGGAAGCATTGAACTTCGTTTTTTTCAGCACGTCGTTGTGTTTTACGTCACCGCGTTCTGACACGACCGGTTCATTAACCAATGGTGTGAAGGCGCGACGGACCATCAGTCAGCTTCATCGGTTAACCGATGACAATGGTCCTTCAGAGCGCTCTCATCGGACGGACCGATCGGGTGTACGAGGCCTAAGAAGATTATTGCAGCCATAACTTCTCTAATGTCGGCGTCTCCCAACTACAGCCCGCGGGTAACATCCGGCCAGTCATACCCCAGGCATTTTTTTTTATACATTGGACCATATAGTAACCTCCTTTATTTGGGCTCCACACCCAGTGGGCCATATTCTGAGTAAAGTTACAATGGCGTAACTCAGGATACTCCATCGTAACTCCCTTTTTTGACCCGTGTATCTATCCTCCTGATTCTCAGAATCAGTTTTGCATAGATACACTTAAGATCCGCCATCTGTAAGTCACTTACACTGGCGGATCTTAAATGCAATGACGCCGGCCGCCGCTAGATGGCATTTAAGTGAAGGAGTCATTTGCGTATGCAAATGATCCTTCTACGCCGATTCACGAACGAGTTCGCGTCGCGTAACCGTCGCTAACGTCGTTTGCGTAAGCGGAAACTTACCCCTGCTATATGAGGGGTAAGTTTCCGCAAGTCTCGCGTAGGCCATGTTACGGATGGCGTCGGGTCCCCGTCGTGTTTTTTCGTCGGATACGTCGTTTACGTTAGTCGTTCTTGAATACGACTTTACGTCAATGACGCACACGTCGGCGTCATTGACGTTTTCCGCCGAGAACTGGAGCATGCGCACTGGGCTTTTTGCAGCCCGGCGCATGCCCAGTTCTTTTGTATCGGGGGCGCGCTTCATTTGAATAGAAGCCGCCCCCTTGGAGATCCGCCAGGCTACGCCGGGACACTTACACTCCGCTGTCCCAACTTATGGAGCAAGTGGTTGGGGAATACAACACCTGCTCCAGTAAGTTGGGACAGCGGAGTGTAAGTGCCCTAAGCGAAGCTGGCGGAGAGATACTCAGAATATGGCCCAGTGTAACTAAATCTACTCCTCACCTGCGGCTTGTGCTAGGTGGGCTGGCGCTAACATGCGCTCAGATGTACTATTGGGCAGCAGTGTTGGCAACTGTCAGATGGAGGTTTGCTCAGGTGAAGAATAACCCTGCGGTGGTATTGGAAGTTGCCCTTCTGGGCTCCTAATCTGAACTGAGTAACTTGGATGTAAGGGGGGACTCTGCTGGGTTCACAAGGATATAAGGGAGCACGAGGGGAGTCTGTTAAACACGCTTTGATGTAAGGGGGGTAGGGGGGCTCTTCTGGGCTTATATGGATATAAGGGGGTACTCTGAATGTACGAGGGGGGGGGGGGCGATCTGTAGGACACACAATGATTTAAAGGGGGGGCACTGTTGGACACACATGGATGTAAGGGGCACTCTGCTGTATACACATGGATGTAGGGGAGGGGACTCTGATGTATACACATGGATGTAAAGGGGGGACTCTGTTGGACACACATAGATGTAAAGGGGGGACTCTGCTGGACACACATGGATGTAAGGGGGGGACTCTGCTGGACACACATGGATGTAAGGGGGGACTCTGCTGGACACACATGGATGTAAGGGGGGACGCTGCTGGACACACATGGATGTAAGGGGGGACGCTGCTGGGCTCATATGAGTATAAGGGGGGACTCTGGATGTAGGGGGGACTCTGATGGGCATGTGATATCACCGCCCCACCTCTTCACCTCGTCCAATCAGAGAACAATGGTGCTTGAGCAGAGTGAGCGACCTCCCGTGTTAACAAAGCAGCAGGGCCGCCGCTAGGCAGATAACTGCGAGCAGCACCGTTCTCCCAGGAAACATAATAACATTTCGTATCAAGGCGTCGCACTACTGACATCCCAGTCTGTGACAATAGTGGGATGCGCCCTCAGCCTCCGTTCCTGCTAAGCCACACCCACTGAAGCGGTTCCAGGGGGGCGAAATGCATCAGTGTGTCTTAGGAGGAGCTGAGGCCCCTTCCCACTATAATCACAGACTGGGCTGCCAGTAGTGCGACGCCTTCATACTGCGCTGTGATGTCACACAATGAATGGGAATGAAGAGACTGATTATTGATACTTTCTATCTTTTAGCACATTGACCCAGGAGGACCCCGGGGACAGCCAGGTCACCCTGGAAGAGATTGAGCATATGGTAAGTGGCGCCAGTAAGTCATTCCGCTTCTCCCATATAGGTAACATGTCCTCCGACTTGGACTTTACGGGCCAGATTCAGAAAGGAGTTACGACGGCGTATCTCCAGATACGCCGTCGTA